>NW_022143352.1:0-176980 GCF_007565055.1 Rhinopithecus roxellana
TTATGTCTATATATTATACCACTCTGTGTAATATATAATGATATAGGTATAAAAATAGACCTAATAGATATAATAGATATAGGTATAAAATATAGACATAATACATAGGCATAATATAGACATTATAGATATAATACGTATAAAATATAGATTAATAGATAAAATATATTTTCCTATAAAAAATAGATATAATAGATAAAGGTATAAAATATAGACAATAGATATAATAGATACAGGTATAAAATATAGATATAATAGATGTAAAAGACGTAGGTTTACAATATAGACATAATAGACATAATAGATACAGGTATAAAATATAGACATAATAGATATAATAGATATAGGTAAAAAATATACACATAATAGACATAGGTCCAATATATAGACATAAAAGATATAATAGATATAGGTATTAAATATAGACATAATTGATATAGGTATAAAATATAGACATCATAGATATACGTATAAAATATAGACATAAAATATATAGGTATAAAATATAGACATAATATATATAATGGATATAGGTATAAACTATAGACATGATAGACATAGCGTAAAATATAGACATAATAGAAATAATATATAGTGATAAAATATAGAAAAAATAGATATAATGAATAGAGGTATAAAAAATAGACATAATTGATATAATAGATATAATAGATAGAGGTATAAAATATAGACATAATAGATATAATAGAGGTATAAATTATAGACATGATAAATATAATAGATATAGGTATAAAATATAGACAAAAAAGATATAATAGATAACGTATAAAATTTAGACATAATCGATACAACAGATAGAGGTATAAAATATAGACAAAATAGATATAATAGATATAATAGAGGAATGAAATATAGACATAATAGATATAGTAGATAGAGGTATAAATATAAACATAATAGGTGTAATAGATAGAAGTATAAAATATAGACCTAATAGATATAATCGATAAAGTTATAAAATATAGACATAAAAGATATAATAGATAGACGTATAAAATATAGACAATAGATATAATAGATACAGTTATAAAATATAGACATAATAGGTATAATAGATATAGACAAAATAGATATAATAGATATAGGTATAAAACATAGACATAATAGATATAATGCATATAGTTATAAAATATAGACATAATAGATATAACAGATATAGGTATAAAATATACATATAATAGATATAGGTATAAAATATAGATATAATACTTATAATTGATACAGGTATAAAATATAGATATAATATATATAGTTATAAAATATAAATATAACAGATAAATAGATAAAGGTATGAAATATAAATATAATAGATATAGGGATAAAATATAGACATAATAGGTATAATAGATACAGGTATAAAATATAGACATAATAGATATAATACATATACTTATAAAATATACTTATAGTTGATATAATAGATACAGGTATAAAATATAGACATAATACATATAGGTATAAAATATAGACGTAATAGATATAATAGATATAGATGTGAAATATAGATATAATAGATATAGGTATAAAATATAGATGCAATAGATATAATATATAGACATAATAGACCTAATTGATATAGGTATAAAATATAGATATAATAGATATAATAGATATAGGTATAAAATATAGTTTTAATAGATGTAGGTATAAAAATATAGATATAATAGATACAATAGATATAGGTATAAAATATAGACATAATAGATATAATAGATATAGGTATAAAATATAGATATAGATATCATGGATATAGGTATCAAATACAGATATAATAGATATAGGTATAAAATATAGAAACAGTGGATATAATATATATAGGTATAAAATATAGACTTAATAGATATAATAGATGTAGGAATAAATTATAGACATAATAGATTTCATAGATAAAGATACAATATATAGATATAATAGATATAATAGATATTGGCATAAAATAAAGACATAATAGATATAGGTATAAAATAGACATATTATATATAATAGATATAGGTATAAAATATAGACAGAAGGTGTATAATAGATATAGGTATAAAATATAGACATAATAGATATAATCGATATATTTATAAAATATACACATAAGAGATATAGGTATAACATATAAACATAGTAGATATAATAGATATAGGTAAAAAATATAGACATAAGAGATATAAAAGATATAGGTATAAAATATAGACATAATAAATATAATCGATACAGGTGTAAAATATAGACATAATAGATATATGTATAAATATAGACGTAATAGATATAATAGATATCGGGATGAAATATAGACATAATACATACAAAAGATACAGGCATAAAATATAGACATAATAGAATCAATAGATATAGGTATAAAATAAAGACATAATATATGATATATATAGGTATACAATATAGACATAATAGATATGATAGATATAGGTATATAATATAGACATAATAGATATAATAGAAATTGGTATAAAACATAGTCATAATAGATATAATAGATATAGGTATAAAATATAGACATAACAGATATAATAGATATAGGTATACAATAAAGACATAATAGATATAATAGATATAGGTATAAAATATAGATATAACAGATATAAAAGAGGTATAAAATATAGACATAATAGATATACATATACGTATAAAATATAGAAATAAGAGATATAATAGATATAGACAGATATAATAGATAGAGGTATAAAATATAGACATAATACATATAATAGTTATAGTTATAAAATATAGATATAATAGATAGAGGTGTAAAATATAGACATAATATATATAATAGACAGAGGTATAAAATATAACCACAATAGATGTAATAGATAGAGGTATAAAATATAGACATAATAGATAGAGGTATAAAATACAGACATAATAGATACAATAGATATAGGTATAAAATATAGACAGATATAATAGAAATAGGTATAACCTATAGATAATAGATATAGGTATAATATATAGACAATGGATATAATAGATATAGGTATAAAATATAGACATAATAGGTATAATAGATATAGACAAAATAGATGTAATAGATATAGGTATAAAATATAGACATAAGGGATATAGTAGATATAGTTCACAAATGTAGACATAATAGATATAATAGATATAGGTATAAAACAAAGACATAATAGATATAGTAGATACAGGTATAAAATATAGACATAATAGATATAGGTATAAAGTATAGACATAATAGATGTAATAGATATAGTTATAAAATATAGAAATAATAGATACAACAGATATAGGTATAAAATATAGACACAATAGATATAATAGATATAGGCATAAAATATAGACATAATAGATAAAATAGATACAGGTAGAAAATATAGATACAATAGATATAGGTATAAAATATAGATACAATACATATAATAGATATATGTATAAAAAATAGATATAATAGATACAGGTATAAAGTGTAGACAATAGATATAATAGATATAGGAATGAAATACAGATATAATAGATATAATTATAAAATATAAATATAATAGATATAATAGATATAAGAAAAAAATATAGATGTAATGGATACAGGTATAATTTTTTGTTAAAATAGATAAAAGTATAAAATATAGATATATTAGATATAATAGAAATCGGAATAAAATATTGACATAATAGATATGATAGATATATATATCAAATATAGATATAATAGATATAATGGATATAGGTATAAAAGACAGATATAATAGATATATGTATAAAATATAAACATAATACATATAATCGCTACAGGTATAAAATATAGACATAACAGATATAGGTATAAAGATTACACATAATAGATATAATAGATATAGGTATAAAATATAGACATAATACATACAATAGATATAGGTATAAAATATAGACATAATAGATATAACAAATATAGGTATAAAATAGAGGCATAATAAATTTGATAGATATAGGTATAAAAAATACACATAATAGATATAATACACATAGGTATAAAATATGGACATAATAGATATAATAGATAGAGGGACAAAATATAGACATAATAGATATAATAGATAAAGGTATAAAATACAGATATAATTGATATAATTAGAAAATATAGATATAATAGATACAGGTATAAAATACAGACATAATAGTTATGATAGATACAGGTATAAAATATAGACGTAATAGATATAATAGATAGAGGCATAAAATATAGACATAATAGATATAGTAGATATAGGTATACAATACAGACATAATAGATATAATAGATATAGGTATAAAATATAGACATAATGGATATCATAGACAGTTATAAATATAAATATCATAGATATAATAGATATAGGTATAAAATATAGACATAATAGATGTACTAGATATAGGTATAAAACATAGACATAAAAGATATAATAGATATAGATATAAAATATAGACGTAATAGATAGGATATATATAGGTATGAAATATAGACATACTAGATATGACAGCTATAGGTATAAAATATAGACATAATAGATAAAATAGATAGAGGTATAAAATATAGACATAACAGTTTTAATAGTTATAGGTATAAAACATAGACATAATAGATATGGTAGATACAGGTATAAAATATAGATATAATAGATATAGGTATAAAATATAGATATAATAGATATAATAGATGTACGTATAATAAATAGATATAATAGATAGAGTTATAAAATATAGACAATAGATAAAATAGATATAGGTATAAAATATTGATATAATAGATTTAGTAGATACAGGAATAAAATACAGACATAATTGAAATAGGTATAAAATATAGACAAATATAGACAAAATAAAATATAGACATAATAGATATAATAGATATATGTATAAAATATAGACATAAATGATGTAGGTATAAAATATAGACATAATATATATAATAGATATCGGTATAAAATATAGAAATAATAGGTATAGCTATAAAATATAGTCATAATAGATATAATAGATATAGGCATAAAATATACACATAATAGATATAATAGGTATAGGTTTAATATATAGACATAATAGATATAATGGAGAGAGGTAAAAAATATAGACATAATAGATATAGGTATAAAATATAGACATAATATTTATAGTTATAAAATATAGACATAATAGATACATATAGGTATTAAATATAGACATAATACACATAGGTAAAAAATATAGACATAATAGATAAAATAGATATAGGTATTAAATATAGACATAATAGATATAATAGATGTAGGTATAAAATATAGACATAAAAAATATAGATATATGTATAAACTACAGACATAATAGATATAGGTATAAAATATAGACCTAATACATATAATAGATATAGGTATAAAATATAGACATAATAGATATAAAAAATATAGGTATAGAATATACATATAATAAATATAGGTATAAAATATAGACATAATAGATATAACAGACACATATAAAGTATAGATATGATAGATATTGGTATAAAATATGGATATAATAAATATAGGTATAAAATATAGACAAAATAGATATTAATGATATAGGCAAAAAATATAGACATAATAGATACAATAGATATAGGTATAAAATATAGACATAATTGATATAGGTATAAAATATAGACGTAATTCATATAATAGATATAGGTATAAAATATAGACATAAAAGGTATGGGTATAAAATCTAGACATAATAGATATAATAGATATAGGTAAAATATATAGGCATAATCGACATAATAGATAGAGGTATAAAATATAGACATAATAGATATAATTGATAGAGTTATAAAATATAGACATAATAGATATAGTGGAAAGATAATATATAGACATAATAGATATAATTGATATAGGTATAAAATACAGACATAATAGATATAATACATGTAGGTACCAAATAGAGACATAATAGATATAATAGATATAGGTATATAATATAGACATAATAGATATAATAGATATATGTATAAGATGTAGACATAATAGATATAATAGATATAGGTATAAAATATACACGTAATAGATACAGGTATAAAATATAGATAATTGATATAATAGATATAGGTATAAAATATAGACGTAAGAGATATAATAGTTATAGGTATAAAAGATAGACATAATAGATATAATATATATGGGTATAAAATATAGACATAATAGATATAGGTAAAAAATATAGACATAATAGATATAATAGATATAGGTATAAAATATAGAAATAATAGATATAGGTATAAAATATAGACAGAGTAGATACAACAGATATAGTTTTACAATATAGAGATAAGAGTTATAATAGATATAGTTATAAAATATAGACACAATAGGTATAGGTTTAAAATACAGACATAATAGATATAATAGATATAGGTAAAAAATATAGACAGAATAGATATAATAGACATAGGTATTATATATAGACATAATAGATATAATAGAAATACGTATAAAATATAAATATTATAGATATAGATATAAAATATAGATATAATAGATACAGGTATAAAATACAGATATAATAGATATAATTATAAAATATAAATATAATAGATATAATAGATATAGGTATAAAATATAGACATAATAGATATAATTGACATAGGGATAAAATAGAGACATAATAGACATAATAGACATAGGTATAAAATATAGACATAATAGATATAATGGATACAGGTACAAAATATAGATATAATAGATATAGGTATAAAATATAGATATAATAGATATCATAGATATATGTATAAAAAATAGACATAATAGATACAGGTATAAAATATAGACAATAGATATAGTAGATATAGGTATAAAATATACATATAATAGATATAATTATAAAATATAAATATAATAGATATAATAGATACAGGTAAATATATAGATATCATGGATATAGGTGTAAAATATGGTTATAATAGATATAAGTATAAAATATAGATATAATAGATAAAATAGATATAGGCATAAAATATAGACATAATAGATATGATAGATAAATGTATAAAATATATATATAGTAGATATAATGGATATAGGTATCAAACATACATATAATAGATATAGGTATAAAATATAGACATGATAGATATGATAGATATAGGTATAAAATATAGATATAATACATATAATAGATATAGGTATAAAATATAGACAACAGATATAATAGAGATAGGTATAAAACGTAGACATAATAGATATAATAGGTACAGGTATAAAATATAGATATGACAAATATAGGTATAAAATATAGATATAATAGATGTAATAGATAGACATAATAGATATAATAGATATAGGTATAAAACATAGATATAATAGATATAATTTTAAAATATAAATATGATATATATAATAGATATTGGAAAAAAATATAGATATAATGGATATAGGTATAAAATATGGTTATAATGGATATAAGTATAAAACATATATATAATACATATAATAGATATAGGTATAAAATATAGACATAAGAGATATAAGAGATATAGGTATAAAATATAGACATAATATATATGGGTATAAAATATAAACATAATACATAAAATAGATATATTTATAAAATATAGGCATAAGAGATATAATAGATATAGTTATAAAATATAGACATAGGCCGGGCACGGTGGCTCAATCCTGTAATCCCAGCACTTTGGGAGGCCGAGACGGGCGGATCACTAGGTCAGGAGATCGAGACAATCCTGGCTAACACGGTGAAACCCCGTCTCTACTAAAAATACAAAAACTAGCCGGGCGAGGTGGTGGGCGCCTGTAGTCCCAGCTCCTCGGGAGGCTGAGGCAGGAGAATGGCGTGAACCCGGGAGGCGGAGCTTGCAGTGAGCTGAGATCAGGCCACTGCACTCCAGTCCGAGCGACAGAGCGAGACTCCGCCTCAAAAAAAAAAAATATATATATATATATATAGACATAATACATATAATCGATACAGGTACAAAAATAGACATAATAGATATACGTATAAAATATACACATAATAGATATAATAGATATAGTTATGAAATGTAGACATAATAGATATAATAGATACAGGGATAAAATATAGACATAAAAGATATAATACATATAGGTATAAAATATAGACATCATAGATATAATAGATATAGGTATAAAATATAGACATAGTAGATATAGATATAAAACATAGACATAATAGATAGAATAGATAGAGGTATAAAATATAGATATAATAGATACAGGTATAAAATACAGATACAATATATGTAATAGATATAGGTGTAAAATATAGACATAATAGATATAGGTATAAAATTTAGTCATAATAGATATAATTGATATAGGTATAAAATATAGACATAATAGATATAATAGATATAGGAATAAAAAATAGACATAATAGATATAATAGATATAGGAAGAAAATGTACACATAATAGATATAATAGATATAAGTATAAAATATAGACGTAATAGATATAATAGATATAGGTATGCAATACAGACATAATAGATGTAGGTATAAAATATAGACACTATAAATATAGTAGATATACGTATAAAATGTAGACATAATAGCTATAGGTATAAAATATAGACATAATAGATATAATAGATATAGGTATAAAATATAGACATAATAGATATAATAGATATAGTTATAAACTATAGACATAAGAGATATAGGAATAAAATATATACATAATAGTTATAATAGATATAGGTATAAAAATAGACATAATAGATACAATACATACAGGTATAAAGTATAAACATAATAGATAAAATACATATAGGTATAAAATATAGATACAATAGATATAGGTATAAAATATAGATATAGATATAATAGATACAAGTATAAAATATAGAAATAATAGATATGATGGATATAGGTAAAAAATATAGATATAATGGATATAGATATAAAATATAGATATAATAACTATAAAAGATATAGGTGTAAAATATAGATATAATAGCTATGGTTATAAAATATAGACATAATAGATATAATATATATAGGTGTAAATTACATAGATAATACATAGGTACAAAATTTAGTCATAATAGATTTAATTTATATAGGATTAAAATATAGACATAATAGTTATAATAGATGGAGATATAAAATATAGACATAGTAGATACAATACATATAGTTATTAAATATAGAAATAATAAATATAATAGATATGGTAATAAAATAGAGAAATAATAGATATAATAGATATAGATATAAAATATAGATATAACAGATATAATAGATATACGTATAAAATATAGACATAATATATATAATAGATATAGATATAAAATATAGACATAACAGATATAATAGATATACATATAAAATATAGACATAATAGATACAATAGATATAGATATAAAATATAGACAAAATAGATATAGGTACACAATATCGACATAATAGATATAATAGATTTAGGTATAAAATATACACATAATAGACATAATAAATATAGGTATAAAATATAGACAGACCTAATAGATATAGGTATAAAATATAGACATAATAGTTATAATAGATATAGGTTTAAAAAAACAGACATAAGAGATATAGGTATAAAATATAGACATAGTAGATATAATAGATATAGTTATAAATTATAGACAGATATAATAGATATAGGTATAAAATATAGACATAATAGTTATAGGTAAAAAATACAGACATAATAGATATAATAGATATAGGCATAAAAAATAGACATAATAGATATAGGTATGAAATATAGACAGAATAGATACAACAGATACAGTTATACAATATAGAGATAATAGTTATAAAAGATATAGGTATAAAATATAGACATAATTGATAGAGCTATATAATATAGACATAATAGATATAGGTATAAAATATAGACATCATAGATATAATCGATATAGGTATAAAGTATAGACATAATAGATATAATCGATATAGGTATAAAATATAGACATAATAGATACCGGTATCAAGTATAGATATAATTGTTACAATAGATATAGGTATGAAATATAGATGTAATAGATACAATAGAAATAGGTATAACATATAGACATAATAGATATAATAAATATAGGTATAAAATATAGACATAGAAGTTAAAATACATATAGGTATAAAATATAGACATAATAGCTATAATAGAAAAAGGTATAAAATTTGGACATAATAGATATAATAGGTATAGGTATAAAATATGGACATAACAGATATAATAGACATAGGTATAAAAAGTAAACAGAATAAATATAATAGATATCGTTATAAAATATAGACATAATTGATATAATAGATATACGTATGATATATACACATAATAGATATAATAGATAAAGGTACAAAATATAGACATAATAGATATAATAGATATACGAATAAAATATGGAAATAATAGACATAATAGATATAGGTATAAAATATGGACAGAATAGATATTACAGATATATTTCTACAATATAGACATAATAGTTATAATAGATATAGGTTAAAAATACAGACATAAGAGATATAGGTATGAAATATAGACATAGTAGATATAATAGATATAGGTATAAATTATAGACAGAAATAATAGATATAGGTATAAAATATAGACATAATAGATATAGGTAAAAAATACAGACATAATAGATATTATAGATATAGGCATAAAATATAGACATAATAGATATAGGTATAAAATATAGACAGAATAGATACAACAGATAGAGTTATATAATATAGAGATAAGAGTTGTAATAGATATAGGTATAAAATATAGACATAATAGATATAGGTATAAATTATAGACATAATAGATATAATAGATATTGGAATCAAATATAGACATAATAGATATAACAGATATAGTTAAAATATAGATATAAGAGATATGATAGATGTAGGCATAAAATATAGATATAATAGATATAGATATAGGTATAAAATATAGATATAAACATATAATAGATATAGGTATAAAATATAGATATCATAGATATAGGTATAAAATATGGATATAATTGATATAATACATACAGGTATAAAATATAGATATAATAGATATAGGTATAAAATATAGATATAATGGATATAATAGATGTAGGTATAAAATATAGACATAGTAGATACAAAGGATATAGGTATAAAATATAGACATAATAGTTATAATTCATATAGGTATAAAATATAGACATAATAGATATAATAGATATAGATATAAAATATAGACATAATAGATATAGGTATAAAATATAGAAATAACACATATAAAAGATATAGGTATAAAATATAGACATAATAGATATAATAGATATAGGTATAAAATATAGACATAATAGATATAATCGATGTAGGTATAAAATATGGATATAATGGATATAGGCATAAAATATAGATATAATAGGCATAGGTATAAAATATAGACATAATAGACATAATAGATATAGGTATAAAATATAGACATAATAGATATAATAAATACAGGTATAAAATACAGATATAATAGATATAGGTATAAAACATAGATATAATGGATATAATAGATGTAGGTATAAAATATAGTTACAATAGATATAGGTATAAAATATAGATATAATAGATATAATACATACAGGAAGAAAATATAGATACCATAGATATAATTATAAAAAATAAACATAATCAATATAATAGATATAAGTGTAAAATAGAGATAAAATAGATATAGGTATAAAAAATAGTTATAATATATATAGGTATAAAATATAGACATAGTAGATATAATAGATATACTTATAAAACATAGACATAATAGATATAATAGATATAGGTATGAAATATAGACATAATAGATATAATAGATATAGGAATACAATACAGACATAATAGATATAATAGATACACGTATAAAAGATACACATAATAGATATAATAGATATAGGTATAAAATATAGACATAATAGATAGAGGTATAAAATATAGACATAATTGATATAATAGATACAGGTATAAAATATAGACATAATACATATAATAGATATAGTTATAAAATATAGACATAATGGATATAGGTATAAAATATAGACAGAAAAGATATAGGTATAACATTTAGACATAATAGACATAGATATAGGCATAAAATATAGACATAATAGATATAATAGATATAGGTATAAAATATAGACATAATAGATATAGGTATAAAATGTAGGCATAATTATATATTAGATATAGGTATAAAATATACACAGAATAGATATAATATATATAGGTGTAAAATATAGACATAATAGATATAGATATAAAATATAGACTTAATATATATAATGGATATAGATATAAAATATAGACATAATATATAGTTAAGAAATATAGACATAATCGATATAACAGACATAGGTGTAAAATATAGACATAATAGATATAGGTATAATATTTAGACATAATAGATATAATAGATAGAGGAATAAAATATAGATATAATAGATATAGGTATAAAATATAGACATAATGGATATAATAGATATAGGAATGAAATATAGATATAATAGAGTTATAAAATATAAATACAACGGATAAAATAGATATCGGTTTAAAATATAGATAAAATAGTTATAGGTATAAAATATAGACATAATAGGTATAACAGATATATGTATATAATATAGACATAATAGATATAATATATATAGGTATAAAATATAGACATAATAGATATAATAGATATAGGAATAAAATATAGATATAATACATATCAGTATAAAATATAGATATAATTGATATAGGTATAAAATATAGACATAATGGATATAAAAGATATAGGTATAAAATATAGATATAATAGATATAGGGATAAAATATAGACATAATAGATATAATAGATATACGTATAAAATATGGACATAATAGATATAATAGATATAGGTATAAAATATAGATAAAATAGATATACGTGTAAAATATAGATATAATAGAAATAATAGATATAGGTATAAAATATTGATAAAATAAATATAGGTATAAAATATAGATATAATAGTTATAATCAATATAGGTAAATAATATAGATATAATAGATATAGTTATAAAACATAACTATAACAGATACAAGAGATATAGGTATAAAATATAGATAAAATTGTTATAGGTATAAAATATAGACATAATAGGTATAATAGATAAATTTATATAATATAGACATAATAGATATAATATATATAGGTATAAAATATAGTCATAATAGATATAATAGATATAGGAATAAAATATAGCTATAATAGGTATAGGTATAAAATATACACAGAATAGATATAGGTATAAAATACAGACATAACAGATGTAATAGATATAGGTATAAAATACAGACATAATAGATATAATAGATATAGGTATGAAATATAGACATAATTGATATAATCGATATAGGTATAAGATATAGACATCATAGCTATAATAGATATTCGTATAAAATATAAACATAATAGATATAATAGATATAGGTTTAAAATATAGATAAAATAGATATACGTGTAAAATATAGGTATAGTAGATATAATAGATATAGGTATAAAATATAGATATAATAAATATAAGTTTGAAATATAGATATAATAGTTATAATGGATATAGGTATAAAATATAGATGTAATAGATATAGTTATAAAACAAATAAAACAGATACAATAGATATAGGTGTAAAATATAGATAAAATAGTTATAGGTATCAAATATAGACATAATAGTTAAAATAGATATCGGTATATAATATAGACATAATAGATATAATCTATGTAGGTATAAAATATAGACATAACAGATATAATAGATATAGGGATAAAATAAGGATATAATACATATAGGTATAAAATATAGATATAATTGATATAGGTATAAAATATAGACATAATAGTTATAATAGATATAGGTATAAAATATATATATAATAGGTATGGGTATAAAATATAGACATTAAAGATATAATAGATAGCGGTATAAAATATAGATATAACAGATATAGGTATAAAATATGGGTATAATAGATATAATAGATATGCGTATAAAATATAGATATAATAGATATAGGTATAAAACATAGACATAATAGATATAATAGATAATGTTATGAAATATAGACATAATAGATATAATAGATATAGGAATACAATACAGACATAATAGATATAATAGTTATAGGTATAAAATACAGATAATAATAGATATAATATATATAGGTATAAAATATAGACATAGTTGATATAATAGATATAGGTATAAAATATAAACATAATAGATACACGTAGAAAAGATACACATAATAGATATAATAGATATAGGTATAAAATATAGACATAATAGATAGAGGTATAAAATATAGACATAATTGATATAATAGATATAGGTATAAAATATAGACATAATATATATAATAGATATAGGTATAAAATATAGACATAATGGATATAGGTATAAAATATAGACAGAAAAGATATAGGTATAACATTTAGACTTAATAGATATAGATATAGGCATAAAATATAGACATAATAGATATAATAGATATAGGTATAAAATATAGACATAATAGATATAAGTATAAAATGTAGACATAAATATATATTACATATAGGTATAAAATATGCACAGAATAGATATAATATATATAGGTGTAAAATATAGACATAATAGATATAGATATAAAATATAGACATAATATATATAATGGATATAGATACAAAATATAGACATAATATATAGTTATGAAATATAGACATAATCGATATAACAGATATAGGTGTGAAATATAGACATAATAGATATAGGTATAATTTTTAGACATAATAGATATAATGGATACAGGTATAAAATATAGACATAATAGATAAAATAGATATAGGTATAAAATATAGACATAATGGATATAATAAATATAGGTAAGAAATATAGATATAATAGAGTTATAAAATATAAATATAACAGATAAAATAGATATCGGTATAAAATATAGATAAAATAGTTATAGGTATAAAATATAGACATAATAGGTATAACAGATATATGTATATAATATAGACATAATAGATATGATATATATAGGTATAAAATATAGACATAATAGATATGAAAGATACAGGTATAAAATATAGTCAAAATAGATATAATAGATATAGGTATACAATAGAGACATAATAGATATAATAGATATAGGTATAAAATATAGACATAATAGATATAATAGATATAGGAATAAAATATAGATATAATACATATCAGTATAAAATATAGATATAATTGATATAGGTATAAAATATAGACATAATGGATATAATAGATATAGGTTTAAAATATAGATATAATAGTTATAGGTATGAAATATAGATATAATAGATATAAGAGATATAAGTATAAAATATAGATATAATAGATATAGGTATAAAAAATAGATATAATAGATATAATAGACACAGGAATCAAATATCGATATAATATATATATTATAAAAAATAAAAATAATAGATATAATAGATATAGGTATAAAATTGAGATAAAATAAATATAGGTATAAAATATAGTTATAATAGATATAGGTATAAAATATCGATATAATAGATATAATAGATATAGGTATTAAATATAGACATAATAGATATAATAGACATAGGTATACAATATAAACATCATAGATATAATAGACAGTTTTAAAATATAGACATCATAGACATAATAGATATAGGTATAAAATATAGACATAATAGATATAGATATAAAATATAGACATAATAGATATTATAGATACAGTTATAAAGTATAGACATAATGGATATAATAGATATAGGTATAAAATAAAGACATAATAGATATAGGTATTAAATACAGACATAATACAAATACATATGATCGATACAGATTAAAAATATAGACATAATAGATATAAGAATAAAGAATAGACATAATAGATATAATAGATATAGGCATAAAATATAGGCATAATAGATAGAGGTATAAAACATAGACATAATAGGTATAGGTATGAAATATAGACATAATAGATATAATAGACATATGTATAAAATATACATATAAGAGATATAGGTATAAAATATAGATATAATACATGTAATCGATATACGTATAAAATATAGATATAATTGATATAGTCATAAAATATAGATATAATAGATATAATAGATATAGGTATATAATATAGATAAAATAGATATAATTATAAAATATAAATCTAATATATATGATATAGGTATTAAATATAGATATAAGAAATATAGGTATAAAATATAGACATAATAGATATAGGTCTAAAATATAGTTATAATAGATATAATAGAGGTATTAAATATAGACAAAAGATATAATAGATATAGTTATAAAATATGGACATAATAGATATAATAGATATAGGTATAAAATATACACATAATAGATATAATAGATATAGGTATAATATATAGACATAAAAGATATAGGTACAAAATATAGACATAATAGATATAATACTTATATGTATAAGATATAGACATAATAGATATCGGTATAAAATATAGACATAAAACATATACCTATAAAATATAGACATAACAGTTATAATAGATATAGATATAAAATATAGACATAATAGATATAGTAGATATAGGAATAAAATACAGACATAATAGATATAATAGATATAGGTACTAAATATAGACATAATAGATATCGGTATAAATATAGACATAATAGATATAGGTATAAGATATAGACATAATAGTTATAGTAGATATAGGTATAAAACATAGACATAATACATACAATAGTTATACGTATACAATATAGACATAATAGATATAATAGATATAGGCAAAAAATATAGACATAATAGATATTGGTATAAAATATAAACATAATAGATATAATAGATATAGGTATAAAATATAGCCATTAGAGGTATAATAGATATAGGTATAAAATATAGACATAATAGGTATAATAGATATAGGTATAAAATATAGACATAATAGATATAATAGATATAGGTATAAAATATAGATATAATAGATATACGAATAAAAAAGGAACAATAGATATATGTATAAAATATAGATATAATAGATATAATTGATACAGATATAAAATATAGATAAAACAGATAAAATAATAAAATATAAATATAATAGATATAATAGATATATGCATAAAATATAGATATAATAGATATAGGTATAAAATACTGTTGTAATAGATATAGGTATAAAATATAGATATAAGAGATATAACAGATAGAGGTATAAAATATAGACCTAATAGATGTAATAGATTAAGCTATAAAATATAGACATAAAAGATATAATAGATAGTGGTATAAAATATAGACAATAAATATAATAGATACAGGTATAAAACATAGACATAATAAGTATAATAGATATAGACAAAATAGATATAATAGATATAGCTTTAAAATATAGACATAATAGATATAATAGATACAGGTATAAAATATAGATATAATAGATATAATAGATATAGGTACTAAATATAGACATAATAGATATCGGTATAAATATAGACATAATAGATATAGGTATAAGATATAGACATAATAGTTATAGTAGATATAGGTATAAAACATAGACATAATACATACAATAGTTATACGTATACAATATAGACATAATAGATATAATAGATATAATAGATATACGTATAAAATACAGATATAATAGATATAGGTATAAAATATAGACATAATAGTTATAATAGATATAGTTATGAAATATAGACATAATAGACATAATATATATAGGTATAAAATATAGATATAATAGATAAAATAGATATAGGTATAAAATATAGATATAAATGATATAGGTACACAATATAGATATAATAGATACAGGTATAAAATACAGAAATAATAGATATGATAGATACAGTTATAAAATATAGACATAATAGATATAACAGATATAGCTATAAAATATAGACATATTAGATATAATAGATAGAGGTATAAAATATAGATATAATAGATATAGGTAAAAAATACAGATATAATAGATATAATAGATTTACGTATAAAATATAGATACAATAGCTATAGGTATAAAATATAGATATAATAGATATAATAGATACAGATATAAAATATAGATATAATTGATAAAATTACAAAATATAAATAAAATAGATATAATAGATATAGGTATAAAATATATACATAATAGGTATAGGTATAAAATATGGACATAATAGATATAATAGACATAGTTATAAAATATAGACATAATAGACATAACAGATATAGTTATAAAATATAGTCATAATAGATATAATAGATATAGGTATAAAATATAGACATATAAGAAATAATAGATATAGGCATAAAATACAGTAATAAAAGATATAATACATATAGGTATGAAATATAGATATAATAGATATAATTGATATACATATAAAACATACACATAGTTGATATAATAGATATAGCTATAAAATATAGACATAATAGATATAGATATAAAATATAGACATACTTCATATGATAGATATAAGTATAAATATAGACAAAATAGATATAATAGATATAGGTATAAAATACAGACATAATACATATAATAAATACAGGTACAAAATATGGATATAATAGATATCGGTATAAAATATAGATATAATAGATATAATAAATATAATAGATATAGGTATATAGGTACAGATATAGGTAAATAACATAGACATAATACATATGATAGATATAATAGATATAATATACATATATATACATAATAGATATAAGAGATATAGTTATAAAATATAGACATAATAGATAAAATAGATACAGGTATAAAATATAGATATAATAGATATAGGTACAAAATATAGATACAATAAATATAATAGATATACGTATAAAATATAGATATAATAGATATAGGTATAAGATATAGTCATAATAGATATAATAGACATAAGTATAATATGCAGACAGAATAAATATAATAGATATCGGTATGAAATATAGTCATAATTGATATAATAGATTTACGTATAAAACATACACATAATAGATATAATAGATAAAGGAATAAAATATAGACATAATAGATATAATAGATATACGTATAAAATATAGATATAGTGGATATAATAGATATAGGCATAAAATTTGACATAATAGATACAATAGATATAGGTATAAAATATAGACATAAGAGATATAATAGATATAGGTTTGAAATATAGACATAAGAGATATCGGTGTAAAATAGAGACAGAATAGATATAACAGATATACTTCTAAAATATAGACATAATCGTTATAATAGATACAGGTATAAAATATAGACATAAGAGATATAGGTATAAAATATAGACATAATAGATATAATAGACATAGGTATAAAATATAGACATAATAGATATAATAGATATAGGTATAAAATATAGACATAATAGATATAATATATATAGACATAATAGATATAATAGATATTGGAATCAAATATAGACATAATAGATATAACAGCTATAGTTAAAATGTAGATATAATAGATAAAATAGATATAGGTATAAATATAGATATAATAGATATAGATATAGGTATAAAATATAGATATAAAGATATAAAAGATATAGGTATAAAATATGGATATATTAGTTATAGGTTTAAAATGTGGATATAATTGATATAATAGATATAGGTATAAAAAATACACATAATAGATATAGGTATAAAATATAGACATAATAGATATAATAAATATAGGTATAAAATATACACATAATAGATATAATAGATATAGGTATAAAATATACACCTAATAGATATAATAGATATAGGTATAAAATATACATAATAGATATAGGTGTAAAATATAGACATAATAGATATAATAGATATAGGTATAAACTATAGACATAAGAGATATAGGTATAAAATACAGACATAATAGATACAATACATAGATGTATAAAATGTAGACATAATATATATAATAAGTATAGGTATAAAAAATAGACATTATAGATGTAATAGACATAGTTATAAAATGTAGACATAATATATATATTAGGCATACGTATAAAATAGAGACATAATAGATATAGGTATAAAATACAGATATAATAGTTATAATAGATACAGATATAAAATATAGATATAATAGACATAATTATAAAATATAAATATAATAGATATAATAGATATAGTTATGAAATATAGACATAATAGATATAATACATTTAGGTATAAAATATAGACATAATAGATATAATAGACTAGGTATGAAATATAGACATAATAGACATAGTTATAAAATATAGACAGAATAGATATAACAGATATAGTTATAAAATATAGACATAATAGTTATAACAGACATAGATATAAAATATGGACATAATAGATATAATAGATATAGGTATAAAACATAGAAATAATAGATATAATAGATATAGGTATAAAATATAGACATGATAGATACAATAGATATAGACATACTAGATATAATAAATATTGGTATGAAATATAGACATAATAGATATAACAGATATAGTTAAAATATCGACATAATAGATATAATAGATATAGGTATAAAATATAGACATAATAGATATTATAGATACAGGTATAAAATATAGACCTAATAGATATAATAAATAGAGGTATAAAATATAGAAATAATAGATACAGGAATAAAATATAGTTATATTGGATATAATAGATATAGGTATAAAATACAGACATAATAGATATACTATTTATAGGTATAAAATATAGACATTATAAATATAATAGATATAGGTGTAAAATATAGACATAATACATATAATAGATACAGGTATAAAATATAGATATAATAGATATACGTATAAAATATAACCATAAAAGTTAGAATAGATGTAGGTATAAAAAATAGACATAATATATATAATACATATATGAATAAAATATAGATATAGTAGATATAAAAGATATAGATATAAAATATAGACATAATAGATATGGGTATAAAACATACACATAATAGACATAATAGATATAGGTATAAAATATAGACATAATAGATATAATAGATAGATGTACTAAATGTAGACATAATAGATATAATAATAGGTATAAAATATAGACATAATAGATATAATAGACATAGATATAAAATATAGACATAATAGATATAATAGATATACGTAGAAAATATAGACATAGTAGATATAATAGATAGAGTTATAAAATATAGACATAATAGGTATAGGTATAAAATATGGACATAATAGATATAATAGATATAGGTATAAAATGTAGACATAATAGATATAGATAGAAAGTGGGCTTCATCCCTGGGATGCAAGGCTGGTTCAACATTCGCAAATCAATAAACGTAATCCAGCATATAAACAGAACCAAAGACAAGAACCTCAAGATTGTCTCAATAGATGCAGAAAAGGCTTTTGACAAAATTCAACAGCCCTTCATGCTAAAAACGCTCAATAAATTCGGTATTGATGGAACGTATCTCAAAATAATAAGAGCCATTTATGACAAACCCACAGCTAATATCATACTGAATGGGCAAAAACTGGAAAAATTCCCTTTGAAAACTGGCACAAGACAGGGATGCCGTCTCTCACCACTCCTATTCAACGTAGTGTTGGAAGTTCTGGCTAGGGCAATCAGGCAAGAGAAAGAAATCAAGGGTATCCAGTTAGGAAAAGAAGAAGTCAAATTGTCCCTGTTTGCAGAAGACATGATTGTATATTTAGAAAACCCCATCCTCTCAGCCCAAAATCTCCTTAAGCTGATAAGCAACTTCAGCAAAGTCTCAGGATACAAAATTAATGTGCAAAAATCACAAGCATTCTTATACACCAGTAACAGACAAGCAGAGAGCCAAATCAGGAATGAACTTCCATTCATAATTGCTTCAAAGAGAATAAAATAACTAGGAATCCAGCTTACAAGGGATGTAAAGGACCTCTTCAAGGAGAACTACAAAACACTGCTCAGTGAAATCAAAGAGGACACAAACAAATGGAAGAACATACCATGCTCATGGATAGGAAGAATCAATATCGTAAAAATGGCCATACTCCCCAAGGTTATTTATAGATTCAATGCCATCCCCATCAAGCTACCAATGAGTTTCTTCACAGAATTGGAAAAAACTGCTTTAAAGTTCATATGGAACCAAAAAAGAGCCCACATTGCCAAGACAATCCTAAGTCAAAAGGACAAAGCTGGAGGCGTCACGCTACCTGACTTCAAACTATACTACAAGGCTACAGTAACCAAAACAGCATGGTACTGGTCCCAAAACAGAGATATAGACCAATGGAACAGAACAGAGTCCTCAGAAATAATACCGCACATCTACAGCCATCTGATCTTTGACAAAAATTGAGAGAAACAAGAAATGGGGAAAGGATTCCCTATTTAATCAATGGTGCTGGGAAAATTGGCTAGCCATAAGTAGAAAGCTGAAACTGGATCCTTTCCTTACCCCTTATACGAAGATTAATTCAAGATGGATTAGAGACGTAAATGTTAGACCTAATACCATAAAAACCCTAGAAGAAAATCTAGGTAGTACCATTCAGGACATAGGCATGGGCAAGGACTTCATGTCTAAAACACCAAAAGCAACGGCAGCAAAAGCAAAAATTGACAAATGGGATCTAATTAAACTAAAGAGCTTTTGCACAGCAAAAGAAACTACCATCAGAGTGAAGAGGCAACCTACAGAATGGGAGAAAATTTTTGCAACCTACTCATCTGACAAAGGGCTAATATCCAGAATCTACAAAGAACTCAAACAAATATACGAGAAAAAAACAAACAACCCCATCAAAAAGTGGGGAGAGGATATGAACAGACATTTCTCAAAAGAAGATATTCATACAGCCAACAGACACATGAAAAAATGCTCATCGTCACTCGCCATCAGAGAAATGCAAATCAAAACCACAATGAGATACCATCTCACACCAGTTAGAATGGCAATCATTAAGAAGTCAGGAAACAACAGGTGTTGGAGAGGATGTGGAGAAATAGGAACGCTTTTACACTGTTGGTGGGATTGTAAACTCGTTCAACCATTATGGAAAACAGTATGGCAATTCCTCAAGGATCTAGAACTAGATGTACCATATGACCCAGCCATCCCACTACTGGGTATATACCCAAAGGATTATAAATTAGTCTACTACAAAGACACATGCACACGTATGTTTATTGCGGCACTATTCACAATAGCAAAGACTTGGAATCAACCCAAATGTCCATCTGTGACAGACTGGATTAAGAAAATGTGGCACATATACACCATGGAATACTATGCAGCCATAAAAAAGGATGAGTTTGCGTCCTTTGTAGGGACATGGATGCAGCTGGAAACCATCATTCTTAGCAAACTATCACAAGAACAGAAAACCAAACACCGCATGTTCTCACTCATAGGTGGGAACTGAACAATGAGATCACTTGGACTCGGGAAGGGGAACATCACGCACTGGGGCCTATCATGGGGAGGGGGGAGGGTGGAGGAGGGAGGGATTGCATTGGGGAGTTATACATGATATAAATGATGAATTGATGGGTGCTGACGAGTTGATGGGTGCAGCACACCAACATGGCATAAGTATACATATGTAACAAACCTGCACGTTATGCACATGTACCCTAGAACTTAAACAATAAAAAAAAAAAAAAAAGATATATAGGTATAAATATAGTTATAATAAATATAGGAATAAATTATAGATATAATAGATATAAAAGATAGAGGTATGAAATATAGACATAATAGATAGAGGTATAAAATATAGACATAATAGATATAGGGATAAAATGTAGACATAAAAGATATAATAGATATAGGAACAAAATATAGACATAATAGATAAAATAGATATAGGTATGAAATATAGATATAATAGATATCATAGATATAGGTATAACATACAGACATAATAGATATCATAGATATAGGTATAAAATATAGACATTATAGATATAATAAATATAGCTATAAAATATAGACATAATAGATATAAAAGATATTGGTATAAAATATACACATAATAGATAAAGGCATAAAATATAGACATAATAGGTATAGGGATGCAATATACACATAATGTATACAATAAATAAGGTTATAAAATATAGACATAATAGATATAGGTATAAAATATAGACATAATAGATTTAATATATATAGGTATAAAATATGGAGATAATATATATAATAGATGTAGGTATAATATATAGACCTAGTAGATATAATAGATATAGATATAAAATATAGACATAATAGATATAATACATATAGACATAATAGACATAATACATACAGGTATAAAATATAGACATAATAGATATAATAGATGTAGTTATAAAAGATAGACATAATAGATATAATAGAGTTATAAAATATGGACATAATAGATATTATAGAGAGAGGTATAAAATATAGGCATAATAGATATAATAGATATAATAGACAGAGGTATAAAATATACATATAATAGATATAATAGAGTTATAATATATAGACATAATAGATATAATTGATAGAGGTATAAAATATGGACATAATAGATATAATATATAGACGTATAAAATATAGAGGATAATATATATAATAGATAAAACATGCAGACATAACAGACATTATAGATATAGGTATAAAATATAGACATAATTGATAAAATAGATATAGACATAATAAATATAATAGATATAGGTATGAAATATAGATATAATAGATAAAATAGACATAGGTGTGAAACAACGACATAATTGATATAGGTATAAAATATAGACATAATAGGTCTAATAGAGGTATAAAATATATACAAAAGAGATACAATAGATATAGGTATCAAATATAGATATAATAGATATAATAGAAATAGTTATAAAATATAGACATAATAATTATAATAGATATAGGTATCAAATATAGACATAATAGATATCGGTGTAAAATAGAGACAGAATAGATATAACAGATATACTTCTAAAATATAGACATAATCGTTATAATAGATATAGGTATAAAATATAGACATTAGAGATATAATAGATATAGGTATAAAATATAGACAGATACAGGTAAAAATAAAGACATAATAGATATAGGTATAAAATATAGACATAATTGATATAGGTATAAAATATAGATATAATGTATGTAGGTATAAAATATGTTTCAAATAGATATAAGTATAAAATATAGATATAATAGATATAGGTATAATATATAGATATAATAGCTATAACAGATATAGTTAAAAATACAGACATAACAGTTATAATAGATATAGGTATAAAATATAGACAAAATAGATATAGGAACAATATTTAGAAATAATAGATATAATAGATATAGGTAAAAAATATAGCTATAATAGATATAATTATGAAATATAGACATAATAGATATAAAAGATACAGGTATAAAATATAGACATTATAGATATAGGTATAAAATATAGACATAATAGATATAATAGATACAGTTATAAAATATAGACATAATAGATATCATAGATATAAGGATAAAATAAAGACATAATAGATATAGCTATAAAATACAGACATAAGAGATATAGGTATAAAAAATAGACATAATAGACATAATAGATATAGGTATAAAATATAACCATAATAGTTGTTATAGATATAGGTATAAAATATACACATAATAGATATAGGTATGAAATAAAGACATAAGAGATATAGGTATAAAATATAGACAAAATAGATGTAATAGACATAGGTATAAAATATAGACATAAGAGATATAATAGATATTGGTATAAAATATAGACATAAAAGATATAATAGATGGGGTATAAAATATAGATAAATAGATATAGGAATAAAATAACGATATAATAGATATAATAGATATATGTATAAAAAATAGATATAATAGATACAGGTATAAAATATACACAATAGATATAATAGATATAGGTATAAAATATAGATATAATAGATATAATTATAAAATATAAATATAATAGATATAATATGTAAAGTTATAAAATACAGATATAATAGATATCGGTGGCCGGGCGCGGTGGCTCAAGCCTGTAATCCCAGCACTTTGGGAGGCCGAGACGGGCGGATCACGAGGTCAGGAGATCGAGACCATCCTGGCTAACATGGTGAAACCCCGTCTCTACTAAAAAATACAAAAAACTAGCCGGGCGAGGTGGCGGGCGCCTGTAGTCCCAGCTACTTGGGAGGCTGAGGCAGGAGAATGGCGTAAACCCGGGAGGCGGAGCTTGCAGTGAGCTGAGATCCGGCCACTGCACTCCAGCCCGGGCGACAGAGCGAGACTCCGTCTCAAAAAAAAAAAAAAGAAAAAGAAAAAAAAAAAAAATAGATATCGGTATAAAATATAGTTATAATAGATATAGGTATTAAATATAGATATAATAGATATAATAGATATATGTATAAAATATAGACATAGTAGTTATAATAGATATATGTATAAAATATAGACAATAGATATAATAGATATATGAATAAGATATAGATATAATAGATATAATGGATATAGGTATCAAATATAGATATAATAGATATAGGTATAAAATATAGATATAGTGGATATAATGGATAAAGGCATAAAAAATAGACATAATAGATATAATAGATATTGGCATAAAATATAGACATAATATATATAATAGATATAGTTATAAAATATAGACATAATAGATATAAGAGATATAGTTATAAAATATGGACATAATTGATATAATAGATATAGATATAAAATATAGACATAATAGATATATTAGATATAGGTAAAAAATATAGACATAAGAGATATAATAGATATAGGTATAAAATAGAGACCTAATAGATATAATAGATATAGGTATAAAATATAGACTCAATAGATAAAATAAATACAGGTAAAAATATAGATATAATAGATATACGTATAAAATATAGATATAATAGATATAATAGATATATGTTAAAAAATAGATAAAACAGATACAGGTATAAAATATAGACAATAGATATAATAGATATAGGTGTAAAATATGGATATAATTGAAATAGGTATAAAATATAGACAAAATAGATATAGGTATAAAATATAGACATAGATATAATGGATATAAGTATAAAATATAAACATAATAGACATAATAGAGATGGGTATAAAATATAGACGTAATAGATATAATAGATATAGGTGTAAAATATAGACATAGGAGATATAATAGATATAGGTATAAAATAGAGACATAATAGAT
The DNA here is from genome assembly GCF_007565055.1 of Rhinopithecus roxellana. NCBI lineage: Eukaryota > Metazoa > Chordata > Mammalia > Primates > Cercopithecidae > Rhinopithecus > Rhinopithecus roxellana. The sequence goes on from NW_022143352.1 coordinate 27,223, forward strand.
ATAATAGATATAGATAGAAAATATAGACATAAAAGATATAGGTATAAAATATACACATAATAGATATCCGTACAAAATATACACATAATAGATATAATCGATATAGGTACAAAATATAGACATAATAGATGTAGGTATAAAATATAGACATAATAGATACAATAGATATAGTTATAAAATACAGACATAATAGATATAATGGACATAGGTATAAAATATAGACATAATAGATATAGGAATAACATATAGACATAATAGATATAGGTATAATATTTAGACATAATAGATGTAATAGATATAGTTAGAAAATATAGATATAATAGATATAATAGACATAGGTATAATTTATACACATAATAGATATAATAGATATAGGTAAAAAATAAAGACATAATAGATAACGGTATAAAATATGGCATAAAGATATAATACATATACGTATAAAATATACACAGAATATATATCATAGATATAGGTGTAAAATAGAGACATAATAGATATAGATATGAAATATAGACATGGTATATATAATTGATATAGATATAAAATATAGACATAATATATAGTTATTAAATATAGATATAATAGATATAATTGATATGGGGTAAAATATAGACATAATATATAGTTATAAAATATAGACAATAGTTAAAATAGATGTAGGTATACAATATATACATAATAGATATAGGTATAATATTTAGACATAATAGATATAATAGATATATGTATAAAATATACACATAATAGATATAATAGATATAGGAATAAAATATTGACATAATAGATATAGGTATAAAATAGAGACATAATAAATATAATAGATATAGTTATAAAATATAGACGCAATAGATATAATAGATATAGGTATGAAATATAAACATAACAGATATAATATATATGGGTATAAAATATAGACAAGAGATATAATAGATATAGGTATGAAATACAGACATAATAGATGTAATAGTTATAGGTATAAAATATAGACTTAACAGATATGATATATATAGGTATAAAATATAGACATTATAGATATGATAGATATACGTATAAAATAAAGAGATAATACATATAATAGATATAGGTATAAAATACAGACATAACTGATATAATGACATAGGTATAAAACGTAGACATAATACATATAATAGACACAGGTATAAAATATAGGTATAATAGATATAGGTATAAAATATAGGTATAATAGATATAATAGATAGACATAAGAGATATAATAGATATAGGTGTAAAATATAGATATAATAGATATAGTGGACATGGGTATCAAATATACATATAATAGATATAGGTATAAAATATAGATATAGTGGACATAATAGATATAGGTATAAAATATAGACATAATAGATATAGGTATAAAATATAGAAATAATAGATATAATAGACAAAGATATAAAATATAGACAAATAGATAAAATAGATATTGGTATAAAATATAGACATAATAGTTATAGGTATAATATACAGACATAAGAGATATAATAGATATAGTTATAAAATATAGACATAATAGATATAATACATATAGGAATAAAATATAGACATAATAGATATAATAGATAATGATATAAAATATCGACATAATAGATATAATAGATATTGGTATAAATTACAGACATAATAGATATAGGTGTAAAATATAGACATAATAGATATAATAGATATAGGTATGAAATACAGACATAATAGATATTATAGATATAGGTATAATATATAGACATAATAGATATAATAGATATAGGTATAAAATATAGAAAAAATTGATATAGGTATAAAATAGAGACATAATAGATAAAATAGATGTAGGTATGAAATATAGACATAATAGATATAATAGATATAGGTATGAAATACAGACATAATAGATATAATAGATATAGGTGTAAAATATACACATAATTGATATGATATATATAGGTATAAAATAAAGACATAATAGATATAATAGATATAGGTATAAAATATACACATAATAGATACAATAGATATAGGTATAAAATATAAACATAATAGATATAATCAATATAGGTATAAAATATAGATATAATAGATATAATAGATAACGGTATAAAACATAGACATAATTGATATAAGAGATACAGGTATTAAATATAGACATAATAGACATAGTAGATACAGGTATTATATATATATATAATACATATAGGTATAAAATACAGATATAATAGATAGAATTATAAAATATAAATATAATAGTTATAATAGGTATAAGTATAAAATGTAGATATAATAGATACAGGTATAAAATATAGACATAATAGATATAGGTATAAAATATAGACCTAATAGATGTAATAGATATAGGTATGAAATAGAGACATAATAGATATAATAGATATAGGTATAAAATATAGACATAATAGATATAATAGATATATGTATAAGATATAGACATAATAGATATAATAGATATAGGTATGAAATATAGACATAATAGATATAATAGATATACGTATAAGATATAGCCCTTATCGATATAATAGATATAGGTATAAAATATAAACATAATAGATATAATAGATATATGTATAAGATATAGACATAATCGATATAATACATATAGGTACAAAATATAGACATAATAGATATAATAGATATACATATAAGATATAGACATAATAGATATAATAGATATAGGTATGAAATATAGACATAATAGATATAATAGATATAGGTATGAAATATAGACATAATAGATATAATCGAAATAGGTATAAAATATAGACATAATAGATATAATAGATAGAAGTAGAAAATATAGACATAATAGATATAGGTATTAAATATAGACAAAATAGATATAATAGAAATAGCTATAAAATATAGACTTAATTGATATAAGTATAAAATACGGACACAATAGATTTAATAGCTATATATGTGAAATATACACATAATACATATAATAGATATAGGTATAAAATATAGACATAGTAGATATAATCGATATAGGTATAAAATATAGACATAATAGATATCGGTAAAAAATATAGACATAGGTATAACACATATAGGTAAAAAATATAACATAATAGATATAATAGAGATGGGTATAAAATATAGGCGTAATAGATATACTAGATATAGGTATAAAATATAGACATAATAGATATAATTGATAAAGGGATGAAATACAGACATAATAGATAAAGGTATAAAATATAGACATAAGAGATATAATAGAAATAGGTATGAAATATAGACATAATAGATATAATAGATATACGTATCAAATATAGACATAATAATTATAATAGATATAGGTATAAAATATCGACATAATAAATATAGGTAAATATTTATACACATAATGATTATAACAGATATAGGTATGAAATACAGACATAATAGATTTAATAGGTATGGGTATAAAATATATACATAATAGATATAAGAGAAATATGTATAAGATATAGACATAATCGATATAATAGATATAGGTATAAAATATATACAAAATAGATATAAAAGATATAGGTATGAAATATAGACATAATAGATATAGTAGATATAGGAATAAAATATAGACATAATTGAAATAGTTATAAGGTATAGACAAAATAAATATAAAAGATATAGGTGTAAAATATAGACATAATAGATATAATAAATATAGGTATAAAATATAGACATAATAGATATAGATATGTGTATGAGATATAGACATGATATATATAATAGATATAGATATAAAATATAGACATTATAGATATAATAGGTGTAGGTATGAAATATAGACTTAATAGATATAATCGATATATGTATTAGATATAGACATAATAGATACAATAAATATAGGTATAAATATAGGCATAATAGATATAATAGATATAGGTATAGAATATAGACATAATAGATATAAAGATATAGGTAGAAATATAGACAAAATAGATATAATAGATATAAGTATAAAAAATAGACATACTAGATATAATAGATACAGTTATAAAATATAGACATAATAGATATCGGTATGAAATATAGATATATTAGGTATAATAATTATACATATAAATATAGACATAATAGATATAATAGATAAAGGTATGAAATATAGACATAAAGATAGTATAAACATAGACATATATATAAAACATAGACATAATATATAATATTTAAGGTATAAATATAGACATATAGATAATATAGATATAGTTATCAAATATATATATAATATAGAGGTATAAAATATAGACATAATAGATAAATAGATATAGGTATAGAATATACTCATAATAGATATAATAGATAGAGGTAAGAAATATAGACAAAATAGTTATAATAGATATAAGTATGAAAAATAGACTACTAGATATAATAGATATAGTATAAAATATAGACATAATAGATATCGTATAAAATATAGACATAATAGATATAAGATATAGGTATAAAACATTTAGCCATAATTGATATAATAGATAGAGGTATAAAATATAGACATAACAGATATAGGTATAAAATAAAGACATAATGATATACTAAGATATAGGTATAAACTATAGACATATTAGATATGATAGATATAGGTATAAAATATAGATAGAGTAGATATAATAGATATAGTTATAAAATATAGACATAATGGATATAATAGACTATAGTTATAAATATACACATAATAGATATAATTGATATAGGTATAAAATAAAGACCTAATAGATACAAATATTAAAATATAGACATAATAGATATAATAGAAATAGGTATAAAATATAGACAAAATAGATATAATAGATATACGTATCAAATATTGACATAATAATTATAATAGATATAGGTATAAAATATAGACATAATAGATATAGCTGCAAAATATAAACATAATGTTTATAATAGATATAGGTATGAAATATAGACATAATATGATATCATAGGTATAGGTTTAAAATAAAGACATAATAGATAAAATAGATATAGGTATTAGATATAGACATATCAGATATAATAGATATAGGTATAAAATATACACATAATAGATATAATAGATATAGGTATAAAATAAAGACATAATAGATACAAGTATTAAATATAGACATAATAGATATACTAGAATAGGTATAAAATATAGACAAAATAGATATAATAGATATACGTATCAAATATTGACATAAAAATTACAATAGATATAGGTATAAAATGTAGACATAATAGATATACGTATAAATACAGACAAAATAGAATAACAGATATAGGTATAAAATATTAACATAATATAACAGTAGATATAGGTATGAAATATGACATCATAGATATAATAGATAGAGATATAAAATATAAACAAAATAGATATATAGATAAGGTATAAAATATAGACAAAATAAACATAGGTATAAATATAGACATAGATATAATAGATATACATATAAAATAAGATATAATAGATATAATAGATATAGAAATAAAATATAGATCATAGCTATAGGTATAAAATACAGATATAATAAGATAATAGATACAGGTATAAAATATAGACACAAAAGATATAAAGATATAGGAATAAAATACAAATAATATAGATATAGCTATAAAATAAAGACATAACAGACATAATAGATATATGAATAAAATATAGACATAATAGATATAGGTATAAAATGTAGACATTATAGATATAATATAGGTATAAAATATAGACATAATAGATATAATAGATATAGGTATAAAATATAGACATAATAAATATAATCCATATAGGTGAAATATAGACATAATAGATATAGGTATAAATATAGACATAATAGATATAATTAATATAGGACTAAAATATAGACATAATAAATATAATAGATGTAGGTACAAAATATAGACATAATACCTATAGATATAAATATAGACATAATAGGTATAATAGGTATAGTTATAAAATATAACATAATAGATATAGGTATAAAATATAGAGACAATATATATAAAAGATATCGGTATAAAATATAAAATAATAGATATAGTTATAAAATAGAAATTATAGATATAACAGATCTAGTTATAAATATAGATACAATAGATATAATACATATAGGTATAAAATATAGATATAATAGATATTGCACACATAGGTATAAAATATATATAAAACAGATAATAGATATTGGCATAAAACACAGACATAATAGATAGAATATATAGGTATAAAGTATAGATGTAATACATATAATAGATGCAGGTATAAAATATAGATATAATGATATAGGCATAAAATATAGACATAATAGGTATAATAGATATAGGTATAAATATAGACATAGCAGAAATAATAGATATAAGTGAAAATATAGAGATATAGATAATAGATATAGGTATAAAATATAGACAAAATCGATATAATAGATACAGGTATAAAACACAGACATAGGATATAGGTATAAAATTTAGACATAATAGATATAATAGTTATTGGTATAAAATATAGACATAATAGATATAGGTTAAAATATAGCATGAAAGATAGGTATAATATTTAGACATAATAGATATAAAAGATATAGGTATAAATACAGACATAATAGATATAATAGATATAGGTACATGACAAAATAGATATAGGTATAAAATATAGACATAAAGATATAATAGATATACGTGTAAATATACACGGAATAGATATAATAGTATAGGTGTAAAATATAGACATAATAGATAAGACATAAAATATAGACAATAATATAAAATGGATATAGATATAAAATATAGACAAAATTTATAGTTATAAAATCTAGACATAATAGATATAATAGATAGGTGTAAAATACAGACATAATATATTGTTATAAAATATAGACTAATGTTATAATAGATATATGTATAAAACATAGACATAATAGATATAGGTATAAAGTATAGACATCATAGATATAATAGATAAAGATATAAAATATAGACATAAGAGATATAGGTATAAAGTATAGACACATACCTATAATAGATATAGGTATAAAATATAGACATAAGAGGTATAATAGATATAGGTATAAAATATAACACAATAGATATAATAGACACAGGTATAAATATAGACATAATAGATAGGGTAAGAATATAAACATAATAGAAATAATAGCTATTAGGTATAAATATAAACATTAAGAGGTATAATACATATAGGTATAAAATACAGATATAATACATATAATCGATACAGGATAAAAGATAGACATAGTAGATATAGGAATAAAGTATAGAACTAATAGATATAATAGAAATAGTTATAAATAGAGACATAGTAGACCAATAGATAGTTATAATATAGACATAACATATATAAATTGGTATAACATATAGTACATCATATATATAATAGACATAGTATAAAATATAGATATAATAGATATAGGTATAAAATATGATATAATTACATGTAATAGATATACGTATAAAATATAGATAAAATGAGTGTCATAAATATAGATATAATAGATATAATAGATATAGGTATAAAAAATAGATATAATAGATATAATCATAAATAAATCTAAAATATATAGTAGATATAGTATTAAATATCGATTTAAGAAATATAGGTATAAAATATAGTTATAATGATATAGGTATAAAATATAGCTCTAAAGATCTAATAGAATAGTATAAATATAGATATAGATATAATAGATATAGTATAAATATAGACATATAGATATAATAGATATAGTGTAAAATATAGGACATAACTAGATATAGGTAACAAAATAGACTAATGATTATCTAGATATAGGTATAAAATAAGACATAATGATAGGAATAAAATAGGACTAGACATATAGATATAGGTTTAAACTATAGACATAATAGATATAATACATATAGGTATAAAATATAGCCATAAATATATAGGTATAAAAATAAGACATAAAAGATATAGGTATAATATTAGACATAATAAATGTAATAGTTAGGTATAAAATATAGACATAATAGATATGGTATAAAATATAGACATGAAAGATATAGGTATAATATTTAGACATCATGATATAAAAGATATAGGTATAAAATATAGACATAATAGGTATAATAGATATAGGTATATAATATAGACACAATAGATATAATATATATAGGTATAAATATAGATATAATAGATAAAATAGATATAGGAATAAAATAGGAAATAATAGTATAGGTAGAAATATGATATTATTGATCCAGGTATAAATACAGACATAATAGTTAGATAGCTATGGGTATAAAATATAGATTTAATAGATATAATTATATAGGTATAAAATATAGACATAATAGATATATAGATATAGGTAAAAAATATAGATATAATTGATATATTTAGAAGAATATAATATAGTTAGGTCTAAAATATAGAACATAATAGATATAATAAGATATAGTTATAAACTATAGACAAAGATATATAGATATAGGTATAAAAATAGACATAATAGATATAGGTTTAAAACATGAATAAGATATAATAGAAACAGCATAAAGTATCATAATAGGATATAAAGACAAAGGTTAAATATAACAAAAACATCAAAGTGGAGATATAATATAAACTATAGTAATTATAGACAATAGAGCTATAAACGATAGACATAATAGATATAATGATACTATAGCGGTATAAAATTACACAAATAGATATAAATAGAGGTATAAAATACAGATATACATAGATATATAAGTATAAAATATAGATATATAGACAAAATAGATATAGGTATAAAATATAGACATAATACATATATAGATATAGGTATGAAATATAGATATAAAGCAGTATAAAATATAGATATAAAGAATAATAGATATAGGACATAAAATATAGATATGATAGACATAATAGAAGTAGCTATAAAATATAGATATAATACAGCTATAAAAGCATACTGATACAATAGATATAGGTATAAATATAAATATAATAGATAATAGATATAAAATATAGATATGCTAGATAAAACAGATATAGGTTAAAAATATAGATATAATGGACATAGGTATAAAATAAAGATATAATGATATAGGTATAAAATTCAGACATAATAGATATATATAGGTATAAAAATATAGGTTATAAATATAGACATGACACATAGATATAGGTATAAAATATAGACATAATACATATAATAGATATAGGTATAAAATAAAGACATAAAAGTTTAATACTATAGGTATAAAATATATTATAATAGATATAAGACAGTTATAAAATCTAGTATCATAGATATAATAGATATAGGTATAAAAATATAGACATAATAGATATAGGTATAAAATATAGACATAATAGATACAATAGATATAGGTATAAAATTAGACATTATAGATATAGGTATAAATATTGACATAATAATATAGGTATAAAAAATATGGATATAATATATAAATAGATTAGTAAATAAGATATTGATAGGTTAAATACAGACATAATAGACATAGGTTAAATATAGACATAATAGTACCTATAAATATAGACATCACAGTTATAATAGATACAGGCTAAAAATATACAATAATAGATATAATAGATATAGTATAACATATAGCATAATAGATCTAATAGAATAGGTGTAAATATAGATAAAGTATTGTTTAAAATATCGACATATAGATATAATAGATATAGGTATGAATACAGACATAATAGATATTATAGATATAGGTATGAGAATATAGACATAATAGATGTATAGACATAGGTATAAATAGGACTAATGATATAATAGATATCAGTATAAAATACAGACATAAAAGATATATAGATAGGGGTATAAATATAGATATAATACATATAGGTATTAAAATATAGACATATTAGGTATAACAGATATACGTATAAAATATAGATATAATAGATATAGTTATAGAGTATAGATAATTGATATATAGATATAGGTATAAAATTAGAGTATAATAGATATAAATATAAAAAAAAATATAATTGATATAATAGATATCGTTATAAAATATAGTTGTATAGATATTGGTATAAATATAGATCTAATAGATATAACAGATATAGGTATAAAATATAGACATATAGACTAGTAGATACAGGTATTATTATATATAATACATATAGGAATAAAATACAGATATAATAGATAGAATTATACTATAAATATATAGTTATAATAGGTATAGGTATAAAATATAGATATAATAGATAGAGGTATAAAATATAGACATAATAGATAGGTATAAAATATGACCTATAGATGTAAGATAGGGTATGAAATATAGACATAATAGATTATAGATATAGGTATGAATATAGACATAATGATATATAGATATACGTATAAGATATAGCCCTTATCGATATAATAGATATAGGTATAAAAATTAAACATAATAGATATAATAGATATATGTATATAAGATATAGACAATCGATATACATAATATAGGTATAAATTAGACATAATAGATATAATAGATATTATATAAGATATAGAATAATAGTATAATAGATATAGTATGAAATAGACATAATGATATAATAGATAGGTATGAAATATAGACATAATAGATATATCGAAATAGGTATAAATATAGACATATAGATATATGATAGAAGTAGAAAATATAGACATAATAGATAAGGTATTAAATATAGACAAATAGATATAATAGAAATAGCTATAAAATATAGACATAATTGATTAAGATAAAATACGGACACAATAGATTAATAGCTATTATGAAATAACATCATATACATATAATAGATATAGGTATAAAATATAGACATAATAGATATCATCGATATAGGTATAAAATATAGACATAATAGATATCGGTAAAAAAATATAGGACATAGATATAACACATATAGGTAAAAATATAAACATAATAGATATAAGGATGGGTATAATAATGATAGGCGTAATAGATTACTAGATTAGGATAAATTGACATAATAGATATAATTGATAAAGGGTGAATACAGACATATGATAAAGGTATAAAATATAGACAAGAGTATAATAGAAATAGTATGAAATATAGACATAATAGATATAATAGATATACGTATCAAATATAGACATATAATTATAATAGATATAGGTATAAAATATCGACATAATAAATATAGTACAAATATACACATAATGATTATAACAGATATGGTATGAAATACAGACATAAAGATTTAATAGGTATGGGTATAAATATATACATAATAGATAGAGAAATATGTATAAGATATAGACATAATCGATATAATAGATATAGGTATAAAATTATACAAAATAGATATAAAAGATAGGTATGAATATAGACATAAAGATATAATGATATAGGAATAAAAATAGACATAATTGAAATAGTTATAAGGTATAGACAAAATAAATATAAAAGATATAGGTGTAAATATAGACATAGATATAATAAATCAGGTATAATATAGACATAATAGATATAGTATGTGTAGGATATAGATATGATATTATAATAGATTAGATATAAAATATAGACATTATAGATATAATAGGTGTAGGTATGAATATAGACTTCATAGATATAATCGATATATGTATTAGTATAGACATAATAGATACAATAAATATAGGTATAAAAATATGGGCATAATAGATATAATAGATATAGGTATAGAATATAGCATAAGAGATATAAAGATATAGGTAAGAAATATAGACAAAATAGATATAATAGATATAAGTATAAAAAATAGACATACTAGACTAATAGATATAGTTATAAAATATAGACATAATAGATATCGGTATGAAATATAGCATATTAGGTATAATAATTATCATATAAAATATAGACATAATAATATAATAGATAAAGGTATGAAAATATAGACCTAATTAGATATAGATATAAAACATAGACATATATATTAAAGAGATATAGGTATGAAATATGACATAATAGATATCATACCTGTAGGTATAAACTCTAGACATTAATCGATAAAATAAGATAAGTTATCACACATAAATATAATAGATATGGGTACAAAATATAGACATAATACATACAGGTATAAAATATAGACCTAATTGATATTATAGGTATAGTTATAAAATATAAACATAATATATATAGGTATAAAATATAGACACAATAGATATAATAGATATACGTATAAAATATAGATTTAATACATATTATAGACATAGGTATAAAATATACATATAATAGATATAATTGATTTAATAGATATTGACATAAAATACAGATATAATAGATAGAATAATATAGGTATAAAGTATAGATGTAAAACATATAATATATACAGGTATAATGTATAGATATAACAGATATAGGTATAAAATATAGACACATTAGATATAATAGACACAGGTATAGAATATAGACAAAATAGATATAATAGATATAGGTATAAAATATAGAAATAATAGATGTAATAGATATAGTTATGAAATATAGACATAATCGATATAATAGATATAGGTGTAAAATATAGACATAATATATAGTTATAAAATATAGACATAATAGTTAGATATAGGTATAAAATATAGACATAATAGATATAGGTATAATATTTAGACATAATAGATATAATAGATAGAGCTATAAAATATAGACACAATAGATATAATAGATATAGGTATAAAATATAGATATAATAGATAGAGTTATAAAATGTAAATATAACACATACAATAGATATAGGTATAAAATATAGATAAAAGAGTTATAGGTATAAAATATAGACATAATAGTTATAACAGATATATGTATATAATATAGACATAATAGATATAATATATATAGGTATAAAATATAGTCATAATAGATATAATAGATATAATAATAAAATATAGATATAATACTTATCAGTATACAATATAGATATAATTGATATAGGTATAAACTATAGACATAATAGATATAATAGATATAGGTATAAAATATAGATATAGATATAGGTATAAAATATAGATATAATAGATATAATAGATATACGTATAAAGTATAGATAGAATCGATATAGGTATAAAATGTAGATAGAATAGATATAATAGATAAAGGAATAAAATATAGATATAATAGATATATTATAAAAAATAAAATAATAGGTATAATAGATATAGGTATAAAATTGAGATACAATAGATATAGGTATAAAATATAGTTATAATAGATATAGGTATAAAATATAAATATAATAGATATAATAGATATAGGTATAAAATATAGACATAATAGATATAATAGATACAGTTATAAAGTATAGACATAATAGATGTAATAGATATAGGTATAAAATAAGGACATAATAGATATAGGTATAAAATACAGACATTATAGATATAGGTAAAAAAAAGATATAATAGATATAATAGATATAGGTATAAAATATAGACATAATAGATATAATAGACAGTTATAAAATATAGACATCATAGATATAATAGATATAGGTATAAAATATAGACATAATAAATATAGGTATAAAATGTAGACATGATAGATACAATAGATACAGTTATAAAGTATAGACATAATAGATATAATAGATATAGGTATAAAATAAAGACATAATAGATATAGGTATAAAATAAAGACATAATAGGTCTAGGTATAATATATAGCCGTAATAGATATATCTATAAAATATAGACATAACAGTTATAATAGATATAGGTATAAAATATACACATAATAGATATAGGTATAAAATATAGACATGATAGATACAATAGATACAGTTATAAAGTATAGACATAATAGATATAATAGGTATAGGTATAAAATAAAGACATAATAGATATAGGTATAAAATACAGACATAAAAGATCTAGGTATAATATATAGCCATAAAAGATATATCTATAAAATATAGACATAACAGTTATAATAGATATAGGTATAAAATATACACATAATAGATATAATAGATATACGTATAAAATATAGCCATAATAGATATAATAGATATAGGTATAAAATATAGACCTAATAGATATAGGTATAAAATATCGATATAATAGATATAATAGATATACTTATAAAATATAGATATAATAGATAAAATGATAAAATATAAATATAATAGATATAATAGATAAAGGTATAAAATATAGATATAATAGATATCGTTATAAAATAGAGTTATTATAGATATAGGTATACAATACAGACATAATAGATATAATAGTTATAGGTATAAAATATAGACATAATAGATATAATAGATATAGGTATAAAATATAGACATAATAGATATAATAGATATAGGTGTAAAATATAGACATAATAGATATACGTATAAAATATAGAAATAATAGATATAGATATAGGTATAAAATACAGACATAATAGTTATAGGTATAAAATATAGACATAATAGACATAATAGATATAGGTATAAAATATAGACGTAATAGATATAATACATATAGGTATAAAATATAACCATAATAGATATAGGTATATAATATAGACAAAAAAGATATAGGTATAAAATTTAGACATAATAGATATAATAGTTATTGGTATAAAATATAGACATAATAGATATAGGTATAAAATATAGACATGAAAGATAGGTATAATATTTAGACATAATAGATATAAAAGATATAGGTATAAAATACAGACATAATAGATATAATAGATATAGGTACAATAGACAAAATAGATATAGGTATAAAATATAGACATAAAGATATAATAGATATACGTGTAAAATATACACGGAATAGATATAATAGATATAGGTGTAAAATATAGACATAATAGATATAGACATAAAATATAGACATAATATATAAAATGGATATAGATATAAAATATAGACAAAATTTATAGTTATAAAATATAGACATAATAGATATAATAGATATAGGTGTAAAATACAGACATAATATATTGTTATAAAATATAGACATAATAGTTATAATAGATATATGTATAAAACATAGACATAATAGATATAGGTATAAAGTATAGACATCATAGATATAATAGATAAAGATATAAAATATAGACATAAGAGATATAGGTATAAAGTATAGACACAATACCTATAATAGATATAGGTATAAAATATAGACATAAGAGGTATAATAGATATAGGTATAAAATATAGACACAATAGATATAATAGACACAGGTATAAAATATAGACATAATAGATATGGGTAAGAAATATAAACATAATAGAAATAATAGCTATAGGTATAAAATATAAACATAAGAGGTATAATACATATAGGTATAAAATACAGATATAATACATATAATCGATACAGGTATAAAAGATAGACATAGTAGATATAGGAATAAAGTATAGAACTAATAGATATAATAGAAATAGGTATAAAATAGAGACATAGTAGATACAATAGATATAGGTATAAAATATAGACATAATAGATATAATAAATATAGGTACAAAATATAGACATAATAGATATAATAGACATATGTATAAAATATAGATATAATAGATATAGGTATAAAATATAGATATAATACATGTAATAGATATACGTATAAAATATAGATAAAATTGATGTAGTCATAAAATATAGATATAATAGATATAATAGATATAGGTATAAAAAATAGATATAATAGATATAATCATAAAATATAAATCTAAAATATATAGTAGATATAGGTATTAAATATCGATTTAAGAAATATAGGTATAAAATATAGTTATAATAGATATAGGTATAAAATATAGCTATAATAGATATAATAGATATAGGTATAAAATATAGACATAATAGATATAATAGATATAGTTATAAAATATAGACATAATAGATATAATAGATATAGGTGTAAAATATAGACATAATAGATATAGGTATAAAATATAGACATAATAGATATCATAGATATAGGTATAAAATATAGACATAATAGATATAGGTATAAAATAGAGACATAATAGACATAATAGATATAGGTATAAAATATAGACATAATAGATATAATACATATAGGTATAAAATATAGCCATAATATATATAGGTATAAAATATAGACATAAAAGATATAGGTATAATATTTAGACATAATAAATGTAATAGATATAGGTATAAAATATAGACATAATAGATATAGGTATAAAATATAGACATGAAAGATATAGGTATAATATTTAGACATCATAGATATAAAAGATATAGGTATAAAATATAGACATAATAGGTATAATAGATATAGGTATATAATATAGACACAATAGATATAATATATATAGGTATAAAATATAGATATAATAGATAAAATAGATATAGGAATAAAATAGAGAAATAATAGATATAGGTAGAAAATATAGATATTATTGATCCAGGTATAAAATACAGACATAATAGTTATGATAGATATGGGTATAAAATATAGATTTAATAGATATAATATATATAGGTATAAAATATAGACATAATAGATATAATAGATATAGGTAAAAAATATAGATATAATTGATATATTAGATATAGACATAATATAATAGATATAGGTATAAAATATAGACATAATAGATATAATAGATATAGTTATAAAATATAGACAAAGATATAATAGATATAGGTATAAAATATAGACATAATAGATATAGGTTTAAAACATAGACATAATAGATATAATAGAAACAGGCATGAAATATATACATAATAGATATAATAGACAAAGGTATAAAATATAAACATAATAGATATAATAGAGGTATAAAATATAGACATTATAGACAATAGAGCTATAAACGATAGACATAATAGATATAATAGATATAATAGAGGTATAAAATATAGACATAATAGATATAATAGAGGTATAAAATACAGATATAATAGATATATATAGGTATAAAATATAGATATAATAGACAAAATAGATATAGGTATAAAATATAGACATAATAGATATAATAGATATAGGTATGAAATATAGATATAAAGATACAGGTATAAAATATAGATATAAAGATATAATAGATATAGGCATAAAATATAGATATGATAGACATAATAGAAGTAGCTATAAAATATAGATATAATACAGCTATAAAGCATACTGATATAATAGATATAGGTATAAAATATAAATATAATAGATATAATAGATATAAAATATAGATATGATAGATAAAACAGATATAGGTATAAAATATAGATATAATGGACATAGGTATAAAATAAAGATATAATAGATATAGGTATAAAATTCAGACATAATAGATATATATAGGTATAAAATATAGGTATAAAATATAGACATGACACATAGATATAGGTATAAAATATAGACATAATACATATAATAGATATAGGTATAAAATAAAGACATAAAAGATTTAATACATATAGGTATAAAATATATATATAATAGATATAATAGACAGTTATAAAATCTAGTATCATAGATATAATAGATATAGGTATAAAATATAGACATAATAGATATAGGTATAAAATATAGACATAATAGATACAATAGATATAGGTATAAAATATAGACATTATAGATATAGGTATAAAATATTGACATAATAGATATAGGTATAAAATATGGATATAATATATAAAATAGATATAGGTATAAAATAAAGACATAATTGATATAGGTATAAAATACAGACATAATAGACATAGGTATAAATATAGACATAATAGATATACCTATAAAATATAGACATCACAGTTATAATAGATACAGGCATAAAATATACACATAATAGATATAATAGATATACGTATAAAATATAGCCATAATAGATATAATAGATATAGGTGTAAAATATAGACATAATAGATATACGTGTAAAATATAGACATAATAGATATAATAGATATAGGTATGAAATACAGACATAATAGATATTATAGATATAGGTATGAAATATAGACATAATAGATGTAATAGACATAGGTATAAAATATGGACATAATAGATATAATAGATATCAGTATAAAATACAGACATAAAAGATATAATAGATAGGGGTATAAAATATAGATATAATACATATAGGTATAAAATATAGACATAATAGGTATAACAGATATACGTATAAAATATAGATATAATAGATATAGTTATAGAGTATAGATATAATTGATATAATAGATATAGGTATAAAATATAGATATAATAGATATAAATATAAAATATAAATATAATTGATATAATAGATATCGGTATAAAATATAGTTGTAATAGATATTGGTATAAAATATAGATATAATAGATATAACAGATATAGGTATAAAATATAGACATAATAGACATAGTAGATACAGGTATTATATATATATATAATACATATAGGTATAAAATACAGATATAATAGATAGAATTATAAAATATAAATATAATAGTTATAATAGGTATAGGTATAAAATATAGATATAATAGATAGAGGTATAAAATATAGACATAATAGATATAGGTATAAAATATAGACCTAATAGATGTAATAGATATGGGTATGAAATATAGACATAATAGATATAATAGATATAGGTATGAAATATAGACATAATAGATATAATAGATATACGTATAAGATATAGCCCTTATCGATATAATAGATATAGGTATAAAATATAAACATAATAGATATAATAGATATATGTATAAGATATAGACATAATCGATATAATACATATAGGTATAAAATATAGACATAATAGATATAATAGATATATATATAAGATATAGACATAATAGATATAATAGATATAGGTATGAAATATAGACATAATAGATATAATAGATATAGGTATGAAATATAGACATAATAGATATAATCGAAATAGGTATAAAATATAGACATAATAGATATAATAGATAGAAGTAGAAAATATAGACATAATAGATATAGGTATTAAATATAGACAAAATAGATATAATAGAAATAGCTATAAAATATAGACATAATTGATATAAGTATAAAATACGGACACAATAGATTTAATAGCTATATATATGAAATATACACATAATACATATAATAGATATAGGTATAAAATATAGACATAATAGATATAATCGATATAGGTATAAAATATAGACATAATAGATATCGGTAAAAAATATAGACATAGATATAACACATATAGGTATAAAATATAAACATAATAGATATAATAGAGATGGGTATAAAATATAGGCGTAATAGATATACTAGATATAGGTATAAAATATAGACATAATAGATATAATTGATAAAGGGATGAAATACAGACATAATAGATAAAGGTATAAAATATAGACATAAGAGATATAATAGAAATAGGTATGAAATATAGACATAATAGATATAATAGATATACGTATCAAATATAGACATAATAATTATAATAGATATAGGTATAAAATATCGACATAATAAATATAGGTATAAAATATACACATAATGATTATAACAGATATAGGTATGAAATACAGACATAATAGATTTAATAGGTATGGGTATAAAATATATACATAATAGATATAAGAGAAATATGTATAAGATATAGACATAATCGATATAATAGATATAGGTATAAAATATATACAAAATAGATATAAAAGATATAGGTATGAAATATAGACATAATAGATATAATAGATATAGGAATAAAATATAGACATAATTGAAATAGTTATAAGGTATAGACAAAATAAATATAAAAGATATAGGTGTAAAATATAGACATAATAGATATAATAAATATAGGTATAAAATATAGACATAATAGATATAGATATGTGTATGAGATATAGACATGATATATATAATAGATATAGATATAAAATATAGACATTATAGATATAATAGGTGTAGGTATGAAATATAGACTTCATAGATATAATCGATATATGTATTAGATATAGACATAATAGATACAATAAATATAGGTATAAAATATAGGCATAATAGATATAATAGATATAGGTATAGAATATAGACATAATAGATATAAAGATATAGGTAAGAAATATAGACAAAATAGATATAATAGATATAAGTATAAAAAATAGACATACTAGATATAATAGATATAGTTATAAAATATAGACATAATAGATATCGGTATGAAATATAGATATATTAGGTATAATAATTATACATATACAATATAGACATAATAGATATAATAGATAAAGGTATGAAATATAGACATAATAGATATAGATATAAAACATAGACATAATATATTTAAGAGATATAGGTATGAAATATAGACATAATAGATATAATATATGTAGGTATAAAATATAGACATAATAGATAAAATAGATATAGTTATCAAATATAAACATAATAGATATAATAAATAGAGGTATAAAATATAGACATAATAGATATAATAGATATAGGTATAGAATATAGTCATAATAGATATAATAGATATAGGTAAGAAATATAGACAAAATAGTTATAATAGATATAAGTATGAAAAATAGACATACTAGATATAATAGATATAGGTATAAAATATAGACATAATAGATATCGGTATAAAATATAGACATAATAGATACAATAGATATAGGTATAAACATAGCCATAATTGATATAATAGATAGAGGTATAAAATATAGACATAACAGATATAGGTATAAAATAAAGACATAATAGATATAATAGATATAGGTATAAAATATAGACATATTAGATATGATAGATATAGGTATAAAATACAGATAGAGTAGATATAATAGATATAGTTATAAAATATAGACATAATGGATATAATAGATATATGTATAAAATATACACATAATAGATGTAATAGATATAGGTATAAAATAAAGACATAATAGATACAAATATTAAATATAGGCATAATAGATATAATAGAAATAGGTATAAAATATAGACAAAATAGATATAATAGATATACGTATCAAATATTGACATAATAATTATAATAGATATAGGTATAAAATATAGACATAATAGATATAGCTGCAAATATAGACATAATGTTTATAATAGATATAGGTATGAAATATAGACATAATAGATATCATAGGTATAGGTTTAAAGTAAAGACATAATAGATAAAATAGATATAGGTATAATATATAGACATATCAGATATAATAGATATAGGTATAAAATATACACATAATAGATATAATAGATATAGGTATAAAATAAAGACATAATAGATACAAGTATTAAATATAGACATAATAGATATACTAGAAATAGGTATAAAATATAGACAAAATAGATATAATAGATATACGTATCAAATATTGACATAAAAATTACAATAGATATAGGTATAAAATGTAGACATAATAGATATACGTATAAAATACAGACAAAATAGATATAACAGATATAGGTATAAAATATTAACATAATATATACAGTAGATATAGGTATAAAATATAGACATCATAGATATAATAGACATAGGTATAAAATATAGACATAATAGATATAATAGATATACATATAAAATATAGATATAATAGATATAATAGATATAGAAATAAAATATAGATATCATAGCTATAGGTATAAAATACAGATATAATAGATATAATAGATACAGGTATAAAATATAGACACAAAAGATATAATAGATATAGGAATAAAATACAAATAAAATAGATATAGCTATAAAATAAAGACATAACAGACATAATAGATATATGAATAAAATATAGACATAATAGATATAGGTATAAAATGTAGACATTATAGATATAATATAGGTATAAAATATAGACATAATAGATATAATAGATATAGGTACAAAATATAGACATAATAGATATAATCCATATAGGTATAAAATATAGACATAATATATATAGGTATAAAATATAGACATAATAGATATAATAAATATAGGTCTAAAATATAGACATAATAAATATAATAGATATAGGTACAAAATATAGACATAATACCTATAGATATAAAATACAGACATAATAGGTATAATAGGTATAGTTATAAAATATAAACATAATAGATATAGGTATAAAATATAGAGACAATATATATAAAAGATATAGGTATAAAATATAAAAATAATAGATATTGTTATAAAATATAGAAATTATAGATATAACAGATCTAGTTATAAAATATAGATACAATAGATATAATACATATAGGTATAAAATATAGATATAATAGATATTGCACACATAGGTATAAAATATATATAAAACAGATATAATAGATATTGGCATAAAACACAGACATAATAGATAGAATAATATAGGTATAAAGTATAGATGTAATACATATAATAGATGCAGGTATAAAATATAGATATAATAGATATAGGCATAAAATATAGACATAATAGGTATAATAGATATAGGTATAAAATATAGACATAGCAGAAATAATAGATATAAGTGTAAAATATAGAGATAATAGATATAATAGATATAGGTATAAAATATAGACAAAATGGATATAATAGATACAGGTATAAAACACAGACATAATAGATATAATAGATATAGGTATAAAATGTACGTATAATCGATATAGATATAAAATATAGATATAATGGATATAATATATAGGTATAAAATATAGATATAATAAGTATAGGTATATAATATAGATATAATAGATATAATAGACAGAGGTATACAATATAGATATTATAGGTATAGGTATAAAATGTAGATATTATAGATATAATAGATATAGGTATAAAATATAGATATAATACATACAATAGATAAAGGTAAAAAATATAGGCACTAGATATAATAGTTATCGTTATAAGATACACATATAGTAGATATAATAGATAGTGGTATAATATATAGACCTAATAGATAAAATAGATATAGATAAAAATATAGACATAATACATATAATAGATATAGGTTTAAAATATGGACCTAATAGATATCATAAATATAGGTTTAGAATATAGACATAATAGATATAATACACACAGGTATAAAATATAGACATAGTAGATATAACAGTGAGAGGTATAAAATATAGACATAATAGATATCGGTATAAAATATAGACATAGTAGACATAATAGTTATAGGTATAAAATATAGACCTAATAGATATAATAGATATAGGTATAAAATATACACAAAATAGATATGATAGATATAGGTATAAAATATAGACATAGTATATATAATATATATATGAATAAAATACAGACATAATTGAAATAAGTATAAAATGTAGACAAAATAGACATAAAAGTTACAGGTATAAAATATCGACAAAATAGATATAATAGATACATGTATAAGATATATACATAATAGATACAATAGATAGAGGTATAAAATATAGACATAAAAGATATAATAGAGGTATAAATATAGACATAAAAGATATAATAGATATAGATATAAAATATAGACATAATAGATATAGTTATAAAATATAGACATATTAGATATAATAGTTTTAGGTATAAAATATAGACATAACTGGTATAAAAATATAGGTATGAAATATAGACATAATAGATAAAATAGATATAGGTATAAAACATAGACATAATAGATATAATAATTATACATATGAAAATAAGCATAATAGATATAGGTATAAAATATAGACATATTAGATATAATAGATATAGGTATAACATATAGGCATAATAGATATCGGTATAAAATGCAGACATAATAGATACAATAGATATAGGTATGAAATATAGACATAATAGATATAATAGTTAAAGTTATAAAATATAGACATAACAGATATAGGTAAAAAATATAGACATAATAGATATAATGGATATAGGTATAAAATATAGACATAATAGATATAGGTATTAAATATAGACATAATAGATATAATAGAAATAGGTATAAAATATAGACATAATTGCTATAATAGATATAAGTATAAAATATATACATAACAGATATACGTATAAAACACAGACAATATAGATATAACAGATATAGGGATAAAATATAGACATAATATATATAATAGATATAGGTATAATATATATACATAATATTTATAATAGATATAGGTATAAAATACAGACATAATAGATATAATAGATATAGGTATAAAATACAGATATAATAGATATAATATATATAGGTATAAAATATACATATAATAGCTATAGGTATAAAATATGGATATAATAGGTATAGGTATAAAATATACACATAATAGATATAATACATATAGGTATAAAATAAAAATAAAATTGATATAGGTATAAAATATAGACATAACAGATATAATAGATATACGTATAAAATAAAGACATAATAGATATAGGTACAAAATGTAGACATTATAGATATAATATAGGTAGAAAATATAGACATGATATAATCCATATAGGTATAAAATATAGACATAATAGATATAGGTATAAAATATAGACATAATAGATATAATAAATATAGGTCTAAAATACATAATAAATATAATAGATATAGGTACAAAATATAGACATAATACATACAGGTATAAAATATAGACCTAATTGATATTATAGGTATAGTTATAAAATATAAACATAATATATATAGGTATAAAATATAGACACAATAGATATAATAGATATACGTATAAAATATAGATTTAATACATATTATAGACATAGGTATAAAATATACATATAATAGATATAATTGATTTAATAGATATTGACATAAAATACAGATATAATAGATAGAATAATATAGGTATAAAGTATAGATGTAAAACATATAATATATACAGGTATAATGTATAGATATAACAGATATAGGTATAAAATATAGACACATTAGATATAATAGACACAGGTATAGAATATAGACAAAATAGATATAATAGATATAGGTATAAAATATAGAAATAATAGATGTAATAGATATAGTTATGAAATATAGACATAATCGATATAATAGATATAGGTGTAAAATATAGACATAATATATAGTTATAAAATATAGACATAATAGTTAGATATAGGTATAAAATATAGACATAATAGATATAGGTATAATATTTAGACATAATAGATATAATAGATAGAGCTATAAAATATAGACACAATAGATATAATAGATATAGGTATAAAATATAGATATAATAGATAGAGTTATAAAATATAAATATAACACATACAATAGATATAGGTATAAAATATAGATAAAAGAGTTATAGGTATAAAATATAGACATAATAGTTATAAGAGATATATGTATATAATATAGACATAATAGATATAATATATATAGGTATAAAATATAGTCATAATAGATATAATAGATATAATAATAAAATATAGATATAATACTTATCAGTATACAATATAGATATAATTGATATAGGTATAAACTATAGACATAATAGATATAATAGATATAGGTATAAAATATAGATATAGATATAGGTATAAAATATAGATATAATAGATATAATAGATATACGTATAAAGTATAGATAGAATCGATATAGGTATAAAATGTAGATAGAATAGATATAATAGATAAAGGAATAAAATATAGATATAATAGATATATTATAAAAAATAAAAATAATAGGTATAATAGATATAGGTATAAAATTGAGATACAATAGATATAGGTATAAAATATAGTTATAATAGATATAGGTATAAAATATAAATATAATAGATATAATAGATATAGGTATAAAATATAGACATAATAGATATAATAGATAGAGTTATAAAGTATAGACATAATAGATGTAATAGATATAGGTATAAAATAAGGACATAATAGATATAGGTATAAAATACAGACATTATAGATATAGGTAAAAAAAAGATATAATAGATATAATAGATATAGGTATAAAATATAGACATAATAGATATAATAGACAGTTATAAAATATAGACATCATAGATATAATAGATATAGGTATAAAATATAGACATAATAAATATAGGTATAAAATGTAGACATGATAGATACAATAGATACAGTTATAAAGTATAGACATAATAGATATAATAGATATAGGTATAAAATAAAGACATAATAGATATAGGTATAAAATAAAGACATAATAGGTCTAGGTATAATATATAGCCGTAATAGATATATCTATAAAATATAGACATAACAGTTATAATAGATATAGGTATAAAATATACACATAATAGATATAGGTATAAAATATAGACATGATAGATACAATAGATACAGTTATAAAGTATAGACATAATAGATATAATAGGTATAGGTATAAAATAAAGACATAATAGATATAGGTATAAAATACAGACATAAAAGATCTAGGTATAATATATAGCCATAAAAGATATATCTATAAAATATAGACATAACAGTTATAATAGATATAGGTATAAAATATACACATAATAGATATAATAGATATACGTATAAAATATAGCCATAATAGATATAATAGATATAGGTATAAAATATAGACCTAATAGATATAGGTATAAAATATCGATATAATAGATATAATAGATATACTTATAAAATATAGATATAATAGATAAAATGATAAAATATAAATATAATAGATATAATAGATAAAGGTATAAAATATAGATATAATAGATATCGTTATAAAATATAGTTATTATAGATATAGGTATACAATACAGACATAATAGATATAATAGTTATAGGTATAAAATATAGACATAATAGATATAATAGATATAGGTATAAAATATAGACATAATAGATATAATAGATATAGGTATAAAATATAGAAATAATAGATATAGATATAGGTATAAAATACAGACATAATAGTTATAGGTATAAAATATAGACATAATAGACATAATAGATATAGGTATAAAATATAGACATAATAGATATAATACATATAGGTATAAAATATAACCATAATAGATATAGGTATATAATATAGACAAAAAAGATATAGGTATAAAATTTAGACATAATAGATATAATAGTTATTGGTATAAAATATAGACATAATAGATATAGGTATAAAATATAGACATGAAAGATAGGTATAATATTTAGACATAATAGATATAAAAGATATAGGTATAAAATACAGACATAATAGATATAATAGATATAGGTACAATAGACAAAATAGATATAGGTATAAAATATAGACATAAAGATATAATAGATATACGTGTAAAATATACACGGAATAGATATAATAGATATAGGTGTAAAATATAGACATAATAGATATAGACATAAAATATAGACATAATATATAAAATGGATATAGATATAAAATATAGACAAAATTTATAGTTATAAAATATGGACATAATAGATATAATAGATATAGGTGTAAAATACAGACATAATATATTGTTATAAAATATAGACATAATAGTTATAATAGATATATGTATAAAACATAGACATAATAGATATAGGTATAAAGTATAGACATCATAGATATAATAGATAAAGATATAAAATATAGACATAAGAGATATAGGTATAAAGTATAGACACAATACCTATAATAGATATAGGTATAAAATATAGACATAAGAGGTATAATAGATATAGGTATAAAATATAGACACAATAGATATAATAGACACAGGTATAAAATATAGACATAATAGATATGGGTAAGAAATATAAACATAATAGAAATAATAGCTATAGGTATAAAATATAAACATAAGAGGTATAATACATATAGGTATAAAATACAGATATAATACATATAATCGATACAGGTATAAAAGATAGACATAGTAGATATAGGAATAAAGTATAGAACTAATAGATATAATAGAAATAGGTATAAAATAGAGACATAGTAGATACAATAGATATAGGTATAAAATATAGACATAATAGATATAATAAATATAGGTACAAAATATAGACATAATAGATATAATAGACATATGTATAAAATATAGATATAATAGATATAGGTATAAAATATAGATATAATACATGTAATAGATATACGTATAAAATATAGATAAAATTGATGTAGTCATAAAATATAGATATAATAGATATAATAGATATAGGTATAAAAAATAGATATAATAGATATAATCATAAAATATAAATCTAAAATATATAGTAGATATAGGTATTAAATATCGATTTAAGAAATATAGGTATAAAATATAGTTACAATAGATATAGGTATAAAATATAGCTATAATAGATATAATAGATATAGGTATAAAATATAGACATAATAGATATAATAGATATAGTTATAAAATATAGACATAATAGATATAATAGATATAGGTGTAAAATATAGACATAATAGATATAGGTATAAAATATAGACATAATAGATATCATAGATATAGGTATAAAATATAGACATAATAGATATAGGTATAAAATAGAGACATAATAGACATAATAGATATAGGTATAAAATATAGACATAATAGATACAATACATATAGGTATAAAATATAGCCATAATATATATAGGTGTAAAATATAGTCATAAAAGATATAGGTATAATATTTAGACATAATAAATGTAATAGATATAGGTATAAAATATAGACATAATAGATATAGGTATAAAATATAGACATGAAAGATATAGGTATAATATTTAGACATCATAGATATAAAAGATATAGGTATAAAATATAGACATAATAGGTATAATAGATATAGGTATATAATATAGACACAATAGATATAATATATATAGGTATAAAATATAGATATAATAGATAAAATAGATATAGGAATAAAATAGAGAAATAATAGATATAGGTAGAAAATATAGATATTATTGATCCAGGTATAAAATACAGACATAATAGTTATGATAGATATGGGTATAAAATATAGATTTAATAGATATAATATATATAGGTATAAAATATAGACATAATAGATATAATAGATATAGGTATAAAATATAGACATAATAGATATAACAGAGACAGGTACAAAATATAAATATAGTAGATATAGGTATAAAATATAGATATAATAGATATAATAGATATACGTATAAAACATAGTTGCAATAAATATAGGTATAAAATATAGACATAATATATATAATAGATACAGACATAAAATATAGATGCAATAGATAAAATTATAAAATATAAATATAATAGATATAATGGATATAGGCATAAAATATAGATATAATAGACATAGGTATAAAATACAGTTATAATAGATATAGGTATAAAATATAGATATAATAAATATAATAGATAGAGGTATAAAATATAGACATAATAGATATATGCATAAAATATAGACATAATAGATATAATAGATATAGTTATTAAATATAGACATAATAGATATAGGTATAAAATGTAGACCTAATAGATATAATAGATATAGGTATAAAATACGGAAATAATAGATATAAGAGAGGTATAAAATATAGACATAATAGATATAGATATACGTATAAAATATAGACATAATAGATATAATAGATATAGACAAATATAATAGATATAGGTATAAAATATAGACATAATACATATAATAGATATAGTTATAAAATATAGATATAGAAGCCTGCCTGTCTCTGTAGTCTCCACCTCTGGGGACAGCGCACAGCTGAAGACCAACAGGGGAAGTAGCAGGAGCCGGTGCAGACGCGAACGACTCTGTCTGACAGCTTTGGGAAGAGCCGTGGATCTCCCAACGCGGAGGTTGAGATCTGAGAACGGACAGACTGCCTGCTCAGGTGTGTCCCTGACCCCTGAGTAGCCTAGCTGGGAGAAATCCCCCACTAGGGGCAGTCTGACACCCCACACCTCACAGGGTGGAGTACACCCCTGAGAGGAAACTTCCAAAGGAAGAATCAGACAGGTACACTCGCTGTTCAGCAATATTCTATCTTTGGCAACCTCTGCTGCTGATACCCAGGCAAACAGGGTCTGGAGTGGACCTCAAGCAATCTCCAACAGACCAACAGACAGTCCTTCTGACTGTCAGAAGGAAAACTATCAAACAGGAAGGACACCTATACCAAAACCGCATCAGTACGTCACCACCATCAAAGACCAGAGACAGATAAAACCACAAAGATGGGGAAGAAGCAGGGCAGAAAAGCTGGAAATTCAAAAAATAAGAGCGCATCTCCCCCTGCAAAGGAGCGCAGCCCATCGCCAGCAACGGATCAAAGCTGGTCAGAGAATGACTTGGACGAGAGGAGGGAAGAAGGCTTCAGTCCATCAAACTTATCAGAGCTAAAGGAGGAATTACGTACCCAGCGCAAAGAAACTAAAAATCTTGAAAAAAGAGTGGAAGAATTGACAGCTAGACTAATTAATGCAGAGAAGATCATAAACGAAATGACAGAGATGAAAACCATGACACGAGAAATACGTGACAAATGCACAAGCTTCAGTAACCGACTCGATCAACTGGAAGAAAGAGTATCAGCGATTGAAGATCAAATGAATGAAATGAAGCGAGAAGAGAAACCAAAAGAAAAAAGAAGAAAAAGAAATGAGCAAAGCCTGCAAGAAGTATGGGATTACGTAAAAAGACCAAATCTACGCCTGATTGGGGTGCCTGAAAGTGAGGGGGAAAATGGAACCAAGTTGGAAAACACTCTTCAGGAAATCATCCAGGAGAACTTCCCCAACCTAGTAGGGCAGGCCAACATTCAAATTCAGGAAATACAGAGAACGCCACAAAGATACTCCTCCAGAAGAGCAACTCCAAGACACATAATTGCCAGATTCACCAAAGTTGAAATGAAGGAAAAAATCTTAAGGGCAGCCAGAGAGAAAGGTCGGGTTACCCACAAAGGGAAGCCCATCAGACTAACAGCAGATCTCTCGGCAGAAACTCTACAAGCCAGAAGAGAGTGGGGGCCAATATTCAACATTCTTAAAGAAAAGAATTTTAAACCCAGAATTTCATATCCAGCCAAACTAAGTTTCATAAGTGAAGGAGAAATAAAATCCTTTACAGATAAGCAAATGCTTAGAGATTTTGTCACCACCAGGCCTGCCTTACAAGAGACCCAGAAGGAAGCCCTAAACATGGAAAGGAACAACCGGTACCAGCCATCGCAAAAACATGCCAAAATGTAAAGACCATCGAGGCTGGGAAGAAACTGCATCAACTAACGAGCAAAATAACCAGTTAATATCTAATGGCAGGATCAAGTTCACACATAACAATATTAACCTTAAATGTTAATGGACTAAATGCTCCAATTAAAAGACACAGACTGGCAAACTGGATAAAGAGTCAAGACCCATCAGTCTGCTCTATTCAGGAGACCCATCTCACATGCAGAGACATACATAGGCTCAAAATAAAGGGATGGAGGAAGATCTACCAAGCAAATGGAGAACAAAAAAAAGCAGGGGTTGCAATCCTTGTCTCTGATAAAACAGACTTTAAACCATCAAAGATCAAAAGAGACAAAGAAGGCCATTACATAATGGTAAAGGGATCAATTCAACAGGAAGAGCTAACTCTCCTAAATATATATGCACCCAATACAGGAGCACCCAGATTCATAAAGCAAGTCCTTAGGGACTTACAAAGAGACTTAGACTCCCATACAATAATAATGGGAGACTTCAACACTCCACTGTCAACATTAGACAGATCAACGAGACAGAAAGTTAACAAGGATATCCAGGAATTGAACTCATCTCTGCACCAAGCGGACCTAATAGACATCTATAGAACTCTCCACCCCAAATCAACAGAATATACATTCTTCTCAGCACCACATCGCACTTACTCCAAAATTGACCACATAATTGGAAGTAAGCACTCCTCAGCAAATGTAAAAAAACAGAAATTATAACAAACTGTCTCTCAGACCACAGTGCAATCAAACTAGAACTCAGGACTAAGAAACTCAATCAAAACCGCTCAACTACATGGAAACTGAACAACCTGCTCCTGAATGACTACTGGGTACATAACGAAATGAAAGCGGAAATAAAGATGTTCTTTGAAACCAATGAGAACAAAGATACAACATACCAGAATCTCTGGGACACATTTAAAGCAGTGTGTAGAGGGAAATTTATAGCACTAAATGCCCACAAGAGAAAGCAGGAAAGATCTAAAATTGACACTCTAACATCACAATTAAAAGAACTAGAGAGGCAAGAGCAAACACATTCAAAAGCTAGCAGGAGGCAAGAAATAACTAAGATCAGAGCCGAACTGAAGGAGATAGAGACACAAAAAACCCTCCAAAAAATCAATGAATCCAGGAGTTGATTTTTTGAAAAGATCAACAAAATTGACAGACCGCTAGCAAGGCTAATAAAGAAGAAAAGAGAGAGGAATCAAATAGATGCAATAAAAAATGATAAAGGGGATATCACCACTGACCCCACAGAAATACAAACTACCATCAGAGAATACTATAAACGCCTCTACGCAAATCAACTAGAAAATCTAGAAGAAATGGATAATTTCCTGGACACTTACACTCTCCCAAGACTAAACCAGGAAGAAGTTGAATCCCTGAATAGACCAATAGCAGGCTCTGAAATTGAGGCAACAATTAATAGCCTACCCACCAAAAAAAGTCCAGGACCAGATGGATTCACAGCTGAATTCTACCAGAGGTACAAGGACGAGCTGGTACCATTCCTTCTGAAACTATTCCAATCAATAGAAAAAGAGGGAATCCTCCCTAACTCATTTTATGAGGCCAACATCATCCTGATACCAAAGCCTGGCAGAGACACAACAAAAAAAGAGAATCTTAGACCAATATCCCTGATGAACATTGATGCAAAAATTCTCAATAAAATACTGGCAAACCGGATTCAGCAGCACATCAAAAAGCTTATCCACCATGATCAAGTGGGCTTCATCCCTGGGATGCAAGGCTGGTTCAACATTCGCAAATCAATAAACGTAATCCAGCATATAAACAGAACCAAAGACAAGAACCACATGATTGTCTCAATAGATGCAGAAAAGGCTTTTGACAAAATTCAACAGCCCTTCATGCTAAAAACGCTCAATAAATTCGGTATTGATGGAACGTATCTCAAAATGATAAGAGCCATTTATGACAAACCCACAGCTAATATCATACTGAATGGGCAAAAACTGGAAAAATTCCCTTTGAAAACTGGCACAAGACAGGGATGCCCTCTCTCACCACTCCTATTCAACATAGTGTTGGAAGTTCTGGCTAGGGCAATCAGGCAAGAGAAAGAAATCAAGGGTATCCAGTTAGGAAAAGAAGAAGTCAAATTGTCCCTGTTTGCAGATGACATGATTGTATATTTAGAAAACCCCATCGTCTCAGCCCAAAATCTCCTTAAGCTGATAAGCAACTTCAGCAAAGTCTCAGGATACAAAATTAATGTGCAAAAATCACAAGCATTCTTATACACCAGTAACAGACAAGCAGAGAGCCAAATCAGGAATGAACTTCCATTCACAATTGCTTCAAAGAGAATCAAATACCTAGGAATCCAGCTTACAAGGGATGTAAAGGACCTCTTCAAGGAGAACTACAAACCACTGCTCAGTGAAATCAAAGAGGACACAAACAAATGGAGGAACATACCATGCTCATGGATAGGAAGAATCAATATTGTGAAAATGGCCATACTGCCCAAGGTTATTTATAGATTCAATGCCATCCCCATCAAGCTACCAATGAGTTTCTTCACAGAATTGGAAAAAACTGCTTTAAAGTTCATATGGAACCAAAAAAGAGCCCGCATTGCCAAGACAATCCTAAGTCAAAAGGACAAAGCTGGAGGCGTCACGCTACCTGACTTCAAACTATACTACAAGGCTACAGTAACCAAAACAGCATGGTACTGGTACCAAAACAGAGATATAGACCAATGGAACAGAACAGAGTCCTCAGAAATAATACCGCACATCTACAGCCATCTGATCTTTGACAAACCTGAGAGAAACAAGAAATGGGGAAAGGATTCCCTATTTAATAAATGGTGCTGGGAAAATTGGCTAGCCATAAGTAGAAAGCTGAAACTGGATCCTTTCCTTACCCCTTATACGAAGATTAATTCAAGATGGATTAGAGACTTAAATGTTAGACCTAATACCATAAAAACCCTAGAAGAAAATCTAGGTAGTACCATTCAGGACATAGGCATGGGCAAGGACTTCATGTCTAAAACGCCAAAAGCAACGGCAGCAAAAGCAAAAATTGACAAATGGGATCTAATTAAACTAAAGAGCTTTTGCACAGCAAAAGAAACTACCATCAGAGTGAACAGGCAACCTAGAGAATGGGAGAAAATTTTTCCAACCTACTCATCTGACAAAGGGCTAATATCCAGAATCTACAAAGAACTCAAACAAATATACGAGAAAAAAACAAACAACCCCATCAAAAAGTGGGGAAAGGATATGAACAGACATTTCTCAAAAGAAGATATTCATACAGCCAACAGACACATGAAAAAATGCTCATCGTCACTCGCCATCAGAGAAATGCAAATCAAAACCACAATGAGATACCATCTCACACCAGTTAGAATGGCAATCATTAAGAAGTCAGGAAACAACAGGTGTTGGAGAGGATGTGGAGAAATAGGAACGCTTTTACACTGTTGGTGGGATTGTAAACTAGTTCAACC
Organism: Rhinopithecus roxellana; assembly: GCF_007565055.1. NCBI lineage: Eukaryota > Metazoa > Chordata > Mammalia > Primates > Cercopithecidae > Rhinopithecus > Rhinopithecus roxellana. The sequence continues at coordinate 61,728 of NW_022143352.1, forward strand.
ATTATGGAAAACAGTATGGCGATTCCTCAAGGATCTAGAACTAGATGTACCATATGACCCAGCCATCCCACTACTGGGTATATACCCAAAGGATTATAAATTATTCTACTACAAAGACACATGCACACGTATGTTTATTGCGGCACTATTCACAATAGCAAAGACTTGGAATCAACCCAAATGTCCATCTGTGACAGACTGGATTAAGAAAATGTGGCACATATACACCATGGAATACTATGCAGCCATAAAAAAGGATGAGTTTGCGTCCTTTGTAGGGACATGGATGCAGCTGGAAACCATCATTCTTAGCAAACTATCACAAGAACAGAAAACCAAACACCGCATGTTCTCACTCATAGGTGGGAACTGAACAATGAGATCTCTTGGACTCGGGAAGGGGAACATCACGCACTGGGGCCTATCATGGGGAGGGGGGAGGGGGGAGGAGGGAGGGATTGCATTGGGGAGTTATACATGATATAAATGATGAATTGATGGGTGCTGACGAGTTGATGGGTGCAGCACACCAACATGGCATAAGTATACATATGTAACAAACCTGCACGTTATGCACATGTACCCTAGAACTTAAAGTATAATTAAAAAAAAAATAAATTAATAAATAAAATAAAATATAGATATAATAGATATAGGTATATAATATAGACTTAATAGATATAATAGATAGAGGTATAAAATACAGACACAATAGATATAATAGATTGAGGTATAAAATATAGACATAACAGATATAATAGATAGAGGTATAAAATATAGACAAAATAGATATAATAGATATGGCTATAAAATATATACAATAGATATGATAGATATACGTATAAAAAATAGACATAATAGATATAATAGATACAGACATAATAGATCTAATAGATATATATATAAAATATAGACATAATAGATAGAATATATATAGGTATAAATTATAGACACAGTAGATATAATAGATATAAATATTAAATATACACATAATAGATATAGGCATAAAATACAGACATAATAGATGTAATGGATATAGGTAGAAAATAAAGACATAATAGACATAGGTTAAAATATAGACTTAATAGAAATAATCTGTAGGTATAAAACACAGACAAAATAGATATAATAAATAGAGGTATAAAATATAGACATAATTGATATAATAGATACAATGGATAGAGGTATGAAATATAGACATAATAGATATAATAGAGGTATAAATTATGGACATAATAGATATAATAGATATAGGTATAAAATATAATAAATATAGTAGATAGACGTATAAAATTCAGACATAATAGAATAACAGATAGACGTATAAAATATAGAAAAATTAGATATAATAGATATAATAGATAGAGGTATAAAATATAGACAAAATAGATATGACAGATAGAGGTATAAAATATAAACATAATAGATGGAATAGATAGAGGTATAAAATATAGACCTAATAGATATAATAGATAAAGCTATAAAATATAGACATAAAAGATATAACAGATAGAGGTATTAAATATATACAATACATATCATAGATACAGGTATAAAATATAGACAAAATAGGTATGATAGATATAGGCAAAATAGATATAATAGATATAGGTATAAAATATAGACATAATAGATACAATACATACAGTTATAAAATACAGACATAATAGATATAGCAGATAAAGGTATAAAATATATACATAATAGATATAGGTATAAAATAAAGATATAATAGATATAATAGAGGTATACAATATAGACCTAATAGATATAATAGACATAGGTATAAAATATAGACATAATAGATATAGGTATAAAACATAGACATAATAGATATAATAGATATAGGTATAAAATATAGACATAATAGACATAACAGATATAGGTAAAAAATATAGACATAATAGATATAATCGATATAGGTATAAAATATAGACATAAGAGATATAGGTATAAAACATAGACATAATAGATACAATAGATATAGGTATAAAATATAGACATAATAGACATAACAGATATAGGTATAAAATATAGACATAATAGATATAATCGATATAGGTATAAAATATAGACAAAGAGATATAGGTATAAAATATAGACAGAATAGATATAATAGATATAGGTATGAAGTATACACATAATAGATATGATAGATACTGGTATAAAATATAGACATATAAGATATAATAGTTACAGGCATAAAATATGGACATAATAAATATAATAGATGCAGATATAAAATATAGACATAATAGATATAATAAATATAGGTATAAAATATAGACATAGTAGATATAATAGATATAGGTGTAAAATATACCTAATAGATACGGTAAAATATAGCTATAATAGATATAATAGATACAGGTATAAAATATAGACATAATAGATATAATAGATATAGTTATAAAATATAGACATAATAGATATACGTATAAACTATAGACATAATAGATATAATAGATATGGGTATAAAATATAGACATAATAAATACAGTTATAAAATATAGACATAATAATATAGTAGATATAGGTAAAATATAGACGTAATAGATATAATAGATATAGGTATAAAATATAGACATAATAGATATAGGGATAAATATAGACATAATAGATATTATAGATATAGGTATAAAATATAGACATAATAGATATAGGTATTACATATAGACATAATAGATATAGTAGAAATAGCTATAAAATATAAACATAAGAGATATAATAGATATAGGTATCAAATATAGACATAATAATTATAATAGATATAGGTATAAAATATAGACATAATAGATATAGGTACAAAATATAGACATAATGGTTATAATAGATATAGGTATGAAATATAGACATAATATATATAAATGTATAGGTTTAAAATGAAGACATAATAGATATAATAGATATAGCTATAAAATATAGACAGAATAGATTTAATAGATATAGGTATAAAATAGAGACTAATATATATAATATACACAGGTATAAAATATAGTCATAATAGAAATAGGTTTAAATATAGACATAATGGATATAATAGATATAGGTGTAAATATAGACATAATAAATATAGGTATAAAATATAGACAAAATAGATAGGAGTTAAAAATATAGACATAGATATAATAGATATAGGTATAAAATATAACATACTAGATATAATAGTGATGGGAATAAAATATAGATGTAATGGATATAATAGATATAGGTGTAAAATATAGACATAGTAGATATAATAGATATAGATATAAAATATAGACATAATGGATATAATAGATATAGGCATAAATATAGACATAATAGATATAATAGATATTGGTATAAAATATAGACATAATAGATATAATATATATATAAAATATAGACATAATAGATATAACAGATATAGGTACAAAATATGGACATCATTGATATAATAGATATAGGTATAAAACATAGACAAAATAGATATAGGTATAAAATATAGATATAATAGATATAATAGATATATGTATAAAAAATAGATATAATAGATACAGGTATATAATATAGACAATAGATATAATAGATATAGGTATAAAACATAGATATAATAGATATAATTATAAAATATAAATATAATATATATAATAGATATTGGAAAAAATATAGATATAAGGATATAGGTATAAAATATGGTTATAATAGATATAAGTATAAAATAAAGATATAATAGTAATAGATATAGGCATAAAATATAGACATAATAGATATGATAAATATATGTATAAAATATAGATATAATAGATATAATGGATATAGGTATCAAATACAGATATAATAGATATAGGTATAATATATAGATATAGTGGATGTAATAGATATAGGAATAAAATACAGACATAATAGATAAAATAGATATAAGTATAAAAAATAGACAAAATAGATATAATAGATAAAAATACAAAATATAGACATAATAGATATAGGTATAAAGAATAGACACAATAGATATAATAGATATAGGTATAAAATATAGACATCAGAGATATTATAGATATAGTTATAAAATATAGACATAATGGATATAATAGATATAGGTATAAAATATAGACATAATAGATATGGGTATAAAATATAAACATAATACATATAATAGATATAGGTATAAAATATAGACATAAGGGATATAATATATACAGGTATGAAATATAGACATAATAGATATGGGTATAAAATATAAACATAATACATATAATAGATATATTTATAAAATAGAGACATAAGATATATTATAGATATAGTTATAAAATATAGACATAATACATATAATCGATACAGGTATAAAAAATAGACATAGTAGATATAGGTATAAAATATACACATAATGGATATAATAGATATAGGTATAAAATGTAGACATAATATATATAATAGATACAGGGATAAAATATAGACATAAAAGATATAATACATATAGGTATAAAATATAGACATCATAGATATAATAGATATAGGTATAAAATATAGACACAGTAGATATAGGTATAAAATATAGACATAGTAGATAGAATAGATGGAGGTATAAAATATAGATACAATAGATATAGGTATAAAATACAGATACAAGAGATGTAATAGATATAGGTGTAAAATATAGACATAATAGATATAATAGATATAGGTATAAAATACAGATACAAGAGATGTAATAGATATAGGAATAAAAAATAGACATAAAAGATATAATAGATATAGGTATAAAATGTACACATAATAGATATAATAGATATAAGTAAAAAATATAGACGTAATAGATATAATAGAGAAAGGTATGCAATACAGTCATAATAGAAGTAGGTATAAAATAAAGACACTATAAGTATAATAGATATACGTATAAAATGTAGACAGATTAGCTATAGGTATAAAATATAGACATAATAAATATAATAGATATACGTATTAAATATGGACTGATAGATATAATAGATATAGGTATACAATATAGACATAATAGATATAATAGACAGTTATAAAATAGAGACATCATAGACATAATAGATATAGGTATAAAATATTGACTTAATAGATATAGGAATAAAATGTAGACATAATAGATATAATAGATACAGTTATAAAGTATAGACAAAATAGATATAATAGATATAGGTATAAAATAAAGATAAAATAGATATAGGTATAAAATACAGACATAATAGATATAGGTAAAAAAAAAGATATAATAGATATAATAGAGATAGGTATAAAATATAACCATAATAGATATAATAGATATAGGTATAAAATATAGACATAATTCATATAAGTACAAAATATAGACATAATAGATATAATAGATATAGGTATAAAATATAGACATAATAGATATTCGTATAAAATATAGACATAACAGATATAATCGATATAGGTATAAAATATAGACATAATAGATATAGATATAAAATATAGACATAAAAGATACAGAAATAATATTTAGACATAATAGATATAATAGATATAGGTATGAAATATAAACATAATAGATATAATAGATATAATGCAGAGAGGTATAAAATATAGACATAATATATATAATAGATGTAAAAATTATAGACATAATAGATATAATAGATATAGGTATAAAATTTAGACATAATAAATATAGTCGATAGACATATAACATTTAGACATAATAGATATAACAGATAGACGTATAAAATATACCAAAAATAGATATAATAGATATAAGAGATAGATGTATAAAATATAGACAAAATAGATATGGCAGATAGAGGTATAAAATATAGACATAATAGATGTAATAGATAGAGGAATAAAATATAGACCCAATAGATATAATAGATAAAGCTATAAAATACAGACATAAAAGATATAATAGATAGAGGTATGAAGTATAGATATCATAGATACAGGTAAAAATATAAACATAATAGGTATGATAGATATAGGCAAAACAGATATAATAGATATAGGTATAAAATACAGACATTATAGATATAATACATACAGTTATAAAATACAGACATAGTAGATATAACAGATATAGGTAAAAAATATAGACAAAATAGTTATAGGTGAAAAATATAGACATAATAGATATAATAGATATAGGTATAAAATATAGACATAATAGACATAATAGATATAGCTATAAAGTATAGACATAATAGATATAGGTATAAAATATAGACATATAAGATAGAAGAATTATAGGTATAAAATATAGACATAATAGATATAATAGATATACGTATAAAATATAGACATAATAGATATAGATATACAATATAGACAAAATGGATTGAATAGATATAGGTATAAAATATAGACATAAGAGATATAATAGATATAGGTATAAAATATAGACATAATAGATATCGGTATAAAATATAGACATAAAAGATTTAATAGATATAGTTATAAAATATAGACATAATAGATATAATTGATACAGGTATAAAATATAGACATAATAGATATCGGCATAAAATATAGACATAATAGATTTAATATAGTTATAAAACATAGACATAATGGATATAATAGATATAGGTATAAATTATAGACATAAGAGATATAATATAGGTATAAAATATAGACATAATTGATACAGGTATTAAATATAGACATAATAGAAATAAGTATAAAATATAGACGTAATAGATATAATAGATATAGGTATAAAATATAGACATAATAGATTTAATAGATATAGGTATAAAACTTTGATATAATAGATATAATAGATATAGGTATAAAATATAAACATAATAGATTTAATAGATATAGGTATAAAACATTGATATAATAGATATAATAGATATAGGTATAAAATACAGACATAGTAGATATAATAGATATTGGCATAAAATATAGACATAATAGATATAATAGATATAGATATAATATATAGACATAATAGATATAAAAGATATAGGTATTAAATATGGACGTAATAGATATAATAGACATAGGTTTAAAATATAGACATATTAGATATTATAGATATAGTTATAAAATACAGTCAGAGTAGATATAATAGATATAGATATAAAATACAGACATAATAGATATCGGTATAAAATATAGACATAATAAATATAATAGATATAGTTATAAAATATAGACATATTAGATATAATAGATATACGTATAAAATACAGACATAATAGATATCGGTAAAAAATATAGACATAATGGATATAATAGATAGAGGTATAAAATATAGACATAACTGGTATAGAAACGTAGGTATGAAATAAAGACATAATAGATATAGATATAAAATATACACATAATAGATATAATAGATATGTGTACAAGATACAGACATAATAGATATAATAGATATAGGTATAAAATATAGACATAATAGATATAGGTATAAAATATCGACATAATAGATATAATAGGTACAGGTATTAAATATAGACATAATAGATATAGGTATACAATATAGACATAATAGATATAATAAATATAGGTATAAAATATAGACTTAATAGATATAGTTATAAAATATAGACATAATATATATAATAGATATAGGTAAAAAATACAGACATAATAGATATAATAGATATAGGTATCAAATATAGACATAATAGATATAATACATATAGGTATAAAACAGAAACAAAATAGATATAATAGATATAGGTATAAAATATAGACATAATAGATATAATAAATACAGATATAAAATACAGATATAATAGCTATAGGTATAAAATATAGATATAATGGGTATAATAGATGTAGGTATAAAATATAGATATAATAGATATAGGTATAAAATATAGATATAATAGATATAATAGATACAGGAAGAAAATATGGATATCATAGATATAATTATAAAAAATAAATATAATAGATATAATAGTTATAGGTTTAAAATAGAGATACAATAGATATAGGTATAAAAAATAGTTATTATATATAGTTATAAAATATAGATTTAATAGATATAATAGATATAGGTATAAAATATAGACATAATAGATATAATAGATACAGGTATTAAATATACACATAATAGATATAATAGATATAGTTATAAAATATAGACATAATAGATATAATAGTTATAGGTATAAATTATAGGTATAACACATATAGGTATAAAACATAGACATAATAGATATAATAGATATAGGTAAAAAATATAGACATAATAATTATAATTCATATAGGTATAAAATACAGACATAACAGATATAATAGATATAGGTATAAAATATAGACATAATAGATATAATATATACAAATATAAAATACAGATATAATACATATAATGGATATACGTATAATATACAGATATCATAGATATAACAGATATAGGTATAAAATATAGATATAATGGATATAGGTATAAAATATGGATATAAATGATATAATAGATATAGTTATAAAATATAGGTATAATAGATATAGGTTTAAAATATAGATATAACGGATATAATAGATACAGGAAGAAAATATAGATATAATAGATATAATTATAAAAAATAAATAAAATAGATATAATAAATATAGGTGTAATATAGAGATACAATAGATATAGGTATAAAATACAGTTACAATATATAAAGGTATAAAATATAGATATAATAGTTATAATAGATATAGTTATAAAATACAGACATAATAGATATAATTGAAATAGGTATTAAATATAGACATAATAAATATAGGTATAATATTTAGACATAATAGATATAATCGATATAGGTAAAAAATATAGACATAATAGATATAATAGATGTAGGTATAAAAAATAGACATAATACATATAATCGATATATGTATAAAATATAGACATAATAGATATAATAGATATAGGTATAAAATAGAGGCAGAGTAGATATAGGTATAAAATACAGACATAATAGTTATAATAGATATAGGTATAAAATATACACATAATAGATATAATAGATATAGGTATAATATATAGACGTAATAAATATGGGTATAAAATATATACAAAATAGATATGAGATATAGTTATAAAACATAGACATAATAGTTATAATTGATATAGGTATAAAACATAGACATAATAGATATAATAGATATAGGTATAAAATATAGACGTAATAGATATAATAGATATAGGTATAAAATATAGACATAATAGATATAGGTATAAAATATAGACATAATAGATATAATAGATATAGGAATAAAATATAGACATAAAACAAATAGGTACAAAATATAGATATAATTGATATAGGTATAAAATAAAGACATAATAAATAGATATAGGTATAAAATATAGATATAATAGATATAGGTATAAAATATAGATATAATAGATATAATAGATATTCGTATAAAATATAGATATAATAGGTATAGTTTTAAAATAAAGATAATTTACATATAATAGATACAGGAATAAAATATAGATATAATAGATATAATTAAAAAAAAATAGATATAATAGATATAGGTATAAAATAGAGATGCAATAGATATAGGTATCAAATATAGTTATAATAGATATAGGTATAAAATATAAATATAATAGATATAATAGATATAGGTATAAAATATAGACATAATAGATATAATATATGTATAAAATGTACACATAATTGATATAGGTATTAAATATAGACATAATAGAAATAAGTATAAAATATAGACGTAATAGATATAATAGATATAGGTATAAAATATAGACGTAATAGATTTAATAGATATAGGTATAAAACTTTGATATAATAGATATAATAGATATAGGTATAAAATATAGACATAAGAGATTTAATAGATATAGGTATAAAACATTGATATAATAGATATAATAGATATAGGTATAAAATACAGACATGGTAGATATAATAGATATTGGCATAAAATATAGACATAATAGATATAATAGATATAGATATAATATATAGACATAATAGATATAAAAGATATAGGTATTAATTATGGACGTAATAGATATAATAGATATAGGTTTAAAATATAATCAGAGTAGATATAATAGATATAGGTATAAAATATAGACATAATAGATTTCGGTATAAAATATAGACATAATGGATATAATAGATAGAGATATAAAATATAGACATAACTGGTATAGAAACATAGGTATGAAATATAGACATAATAGATATAGATATAAAATATACACATAATAGATATAATAGATATGTGTACAGGATACAGACATAATAGATATAATAGATATAGGTATATAATATAGACATAATAGATATAATAGATATAGTTATAAAATATAGACATAATAGATATAGGTATAAAATATCGACATAACAGATATAATAGATACAGGTATTAAATATACACATAATAGATATAGGTATAAAATATAGACATAATAGATATAGGTATACAATATACACATAATAGATATAATAAATATAGGTATAAAATATAGACTTAATAGATATAGTTATAAAATATAGACATAATATATATAATAGATATAGGTAAAAAATACAGACATAATAGATATAATAGATATAGGTATCAAATATAGACATAATAGATATAATTGATATAGGTGTAAAATATAGATAAAATAGATATAATAGATAAAGGTACAAAATATAGATATAATAGCTATAGGTATAAAATACGGACACAATAGATATAGGTATAAAATATAGATATAATAGTTATTATAGATATAGGTATGAAATATAGACATCGTAGATTTAATAGATATAGGTATACAATATAGACATAATAGATATAATAGATTTAGGTATAAAATATAGACATAATAGATAAAATAGATATAGGTATAAAATATAGACATAATAGATATAGGTATAAAATATAGACAAAATAGATATAGGTATAAAATATAGACATCGATATAATAGATATAGGTATAAAATATAAACATAATAGATATAATAGAGATGGGTATAAAATATAGACGTAATAGATATAATAGATATAGGTGTAATATATAGACATAGTAGATATAATAGATATAGGTATAAAATATAGACATAATAGACATAATAGATATAGGTATAAAATATAGACATAATAGATATAGGTATAACATATAGACATAATAAATATAGGTATAAAATACAGACATAATAGATATAGGTATAAAATATAGACATAATAGATATAATAGAAATAGGTATAAAATATAGACATAATAGATATAATAGATATAGGTATAAAATATAGACATAATAATTATAATAGATATAGGTATAAAATATAGACATAATAGATATAGGTATAAAATATAGACATAATAGATATAATAGTTATAGGAATAAAATATAGACATAATTGAAATAGTTATAAAATATAGACAAAGTAGATATAAAAGATATAGGTATAAAATATAGACATAATAAATATAATAGATATAGTTATAAAATATGGACATAATAGATATAATAGATATATGTATAAGATATAGACATAATCGATATAATAGATATAGGTATAAAATATACACATAATAGATATAATAGATGTAGGCATAAAATTTAGACATAATAGATATTATAGATATAGGAATAAAATATAGACATAATTTAAATAGGTATAAAATATAGACAAAATTGATATAAAAGATATAGGTATAAAATATAGACATAATAGATATAATAGATATAGATATAAAATATAGACATAATAGATATAATAGGTAAAGGTATGAAATATAGACATAATAGATATAATAGATATGTCTATAAGATATAGACATAAGCTTCTTCTCCGAGAAAACACCAAATGGCGGATGACGCCGGTGCAGCGGGGTTTTCCGGAGGCCCTGGTGGCCCTGGGATGGGGATCCGCGGTGTCTTCCGCGGAGGTTTCGGCAGTGGCCTCCGGGGCCGGGGTCGCGGCCGTGGACGAGGTCGGGGCCGAGGCCGCGGAGCTCGAGGAGGCAAGGCCGAGGATGAGGAGTGTATGCCCGTCATCAAGCTGGGACGCTTGGTCAAGGACATGAAGATCAAGTCCCTGGAGGAGATCTACCTCTTCTCTCTGCCCATTAAGGAATCTGAGATCATTGACTTTTTCTTGGGGGCCTCTGTCAAAGATGAAGTTTTGAAGATTATGCCGGTGCAGAAGCAGACCCGTGCTGGTCAGCGCACCAGGTTCAAGGCGTTTGTTGCTATCGGGGACTACAATGGCCACGTCGGCCTGGGTGTTAAGTGCTCCAAGGAGGTGGCCACCGCCATCCGTGGGGCCATCATCCTGGCCAAACTCTCCATTGTCCCGGTGCGCAGAGGCTACTGGGGGAACAAGATTGGCAAGCCCCACACCGTCCCTTGCAAGGTGACAGGCCGCTGTGGCTCTGTGCTGGTGCGCCTCATCCCTGCACCCAGGGGTACTGGCATCGTCTCAGAGCCTGTGCCCAAGAAGCTGCTCATGATGGCTGGTATTGATGACTGCTACACCTCAGCCCGGGGCTGCACTGCCACCCTGGGCAACTTCGCCAAGGCCACCTTTGATGCCATCTCTAAGACCTACAGCTACCTGACCCCTGACCTGTGGAAGGAGACTGTGTTTACGAAGTCTACCTATCAGGAATTCACTGACCACCTTGTCAAGACCCACACCAGAGTCTCCGTGCGGCGGACCCAGGCTCCAGCTGTGGCTACAACATAGGCTTTTTACACAAGAAAAATAAAGTGAATTAAGCCTGTTAAAAAAAAAAAAGATATAGACATAATAGATACAACAGATATAGGTATAAAATATAGACAGATACAACAGATATAGATATAAAATAAAGACATAATAGATATAGGTATAAAATATAGACATATTAGATATAATAATTATAGGTATAAAATATAGACATAATAGATATAATAGATATAGGTATAAAATATAGACATAATAGATATAGATATACAATATAGACAAAATACACTTAATAGATATAGGTATAAAATATAGACATAATAGATATAATAGATATAGGTATAAAATATAGACATAATAGATATCGGCATAAAATATAGACATAATAGATTTAATAGATATAGTTATAAAATATAGACATAATAGATATAATAGATATAGGTATAAAATATAGACATAATAGATATCGGCATAAAATATGGACATAATAGATTTAATAGATATAGTCATAAAACATAGACATAATGGATATAATAGATATAGGTATAAAATATAGACATAATAGATATAATATACGTATAATATATAGACATAATAGATATAGGTATTAAATACAGACATAATAGAAATAAGTATAAAATATAGACATAATAGATATAATAGATATAGTTATCAAATATAGACAATGATTATAATAGATATAGGTAAAAAAATATAGACATATTAGATATAATAATTATAGGTATAAAATATAGACATAATAGATATAATAGATATAGGTATAAAATATAGACATAATAGATATAATAAAGATATGAAATATAGACATAATAGATATAATAGATATTGTTATAAAAATAGACATAGCAGATATGGGTATAATATTTAGACATAATAGATATAATAGATATAGGTATAAAATATAGACATAAAGATATAATAGATATACGTGTAAATATACACAAAACAGATATAAATGATATAGGTGAAAAATATAGACATATATAGAACTTAAAGTATAATAAAAAAAAAAAAAAAAAAAAAAAAAGACATAAGAGATACAGATATAAAATATAGACTTAATATATATAATGGATATAGATATAAAATATAGACATAAAATACACTTTTAAAATATAGACATAATAGATATAGATATAGGTGTAAAATATAGACATAATATAGAATTATAAAATATAGACATAATAGCTATAATAGGTATAGGTATAAAATATAGACATAATAGATATAGGTATAATATGCAGACATAATAGATATAATAGATATAGTTATAAAATAGAGACATAATAGATATAATAGATATGGGTATAAAATATAGGCTCACTAGATATAATAGATACAGGTAAAATATAGATATAATAGATATAGGTATAAAATAAAGATATAATAGATATAATAGATATATGTATAAAAAAAGATAAAACAGATAGAGGTATAAAACATAGAAAATAGATATAATAGATATAGATATAAAATATAGATATAATAGATATAATAATAAAATATAAATATAACAGATATAATTCATATAGGAAAAAATATAGATATAATGGATATAGGTATAAAATATGGTTATAATAGATATAAGTATAAAATATGGATATAATAGATATAATGGATATAGGCATAAAATATAGACATAATAGATATGATAGATATATGTATAAAATAGAGATATAATAGATATAATGGATATAGGTATCAATTATAGATATAATAGATATAGGTATAAAATATAGATATAGTGGATATAATAGATATAGGCATAAAATACAGACATAATAGATATAATAGATATATGTATAAAATATAGACATAATAGATATAATAAAGATATAAAATATAGACATAATAGATATAGGTATAAAGTATAGACACAATAAATGTAATAGATATAGGTATAATATACAGACATAAGAGGAATAATAGATAACGGTATAAAATATAGACATAATAGATATAATACATAAAGGTATAAAATATAGATATAATAGATATAGGTATAAAATATACATATAATAGATATAATACATATACATAGAAAATATAGATATAATTGATATAATGATAAAATATAAATCTGATAGATATAATAGATATAGGTATACAATAGAGACATAATAGATATAGGTATGAAATAAAGACATAATAGATATAATAGATATAGGTAAAAAATATAGACATAATAGATATAGGTATAAAATATAGATATAATAAATATAATAGATATAGGTATAAAATATAGGCATAATAGATACAATAGATATAGGTATAAAATATAGACTTAATAGATATAATAGATATAGGTATAAAATATAGACATAATAGATATAGGTATAAAATATAGACACAATATATATAATAGATATAGGTATTAAATATAGACATAATAGATATAGCTATAAAATATAGACATAACAGATATAGGTATAAAATATAGACATAATAGATATAGGTATACAATATAGACATAATAGATATAATAAATATAGCTATAAAATGTAGACATAATAGATATAGGTATAAAATATAGACATAATAGATATAATATATATTGGAATAAAATATAGAAATAATAGACATAATAGATAGAGGTATAAAATATAGACATAATAGATATAATAGAAATTGGTATAAAACATAGACATAATAGATATAATAGATAGAGGTATAAAATATACACATAACAGATATAATAGGTATAGGTATAAAATATAGACATAATAAATATAGGTATAAAATAGAGACATAATAGACGTAATAGATATAGGTATAAAATATAGACATTTGGCTCCAGCCTGTAATCCCAGCACTTTGGGATGCCGAGACGGGCGAATCACGATGTCAAGAGATCGAGACCATCCTGGCTAACACGGTGAAACCCCGTCTCTACTAAAAATACATAAACTAGCTAGGCGAGGTGGCCGGCGCCTGTAGTCCCAGCTACTCGGGAGGCTGAGTCAGGAGAATGACGTCAACCCGGGAGGCGGAGCTTACAGTGAGCTGAGATCTGGCCACTGCACTCCAGTCCGGGCGACAGAGCGAGACTCCGCCTCAAAAAAAAAAAAAAAAAAGACATAATAGATATAATAGATATAGGTATAAAATATAGACATAATAGATATGATAAACATATGTATAAAATATAGATATAATAGATATAATGGATACAGGTATCAAATAGAGATATAATAGATATAGGTATAAAATACAGATATAGTGGATATAATAGATATAGGCAAAAAATATAGACATTATACATAAAATAGATATAGGTATAAAATATAGACATAAGAAATATAATAGATAAAGATATAAATTATAGATATAATAGATATCGGTATAAAGTACAGACACAATAGAAATATTGGATATAGGTATAAAATGTAGACATAAGAGATATAATAAATATAATTATAAAATATAGACATAATAGATTTAATAGATATAGGTATAAAATATAGACATAATAGATATAATAGATATAGGTAAAAAATATACACATAATAGATATAATACATGTAGGTATAAAATATAGACATAATAGATAAAATAGATATAGGTATAAAATATAGACATAATAGATATAATAGATAAAAGTAAAAAATATAGACATGATAGATATAGTTATAAAATATAGACATAATAGATATAATACATAGAAGAATAAAATATAGACATAATAGATATAATAGATAGAGGTCTAAAATATAGACATAATAGATATAATAGATATAGTTATAAAATATAGACATAATAGATATAATACATAGAGTTATAAAATATAGATATAATAGATATAATAGATATAGGTGTTAAATATAGACATAGTAGATATAATAGATATAGGTATAATACATAGATAAAATAGATATATGTGAAAAATATAGATATAATGGATATAATAGATATAGGTATAAAATATAGATATAATAAATACAGGTATGAAATATAGAAATAATCGTTATAATAGATATAGGTATAAAAAATAGATATAATAGATATAGTTACAAAATATAAATAAAACAGATACAATAGATATAGGTATAAAATATAGACAAAATAGTTATAGGTATAAAATATAGACATAATAGGTATAATAGATATAGGTATATAATATAGACTTAATAGATATAATATATATAGGTATAAAATATAGACATAATAGATATCATAGATATAGGAATATAATATAGATATAATACATATAGGTATAAAATATAGATATAATTGATATAGGTATAAAATATAGACATAATAGATATGATAGATACAGGTATAAAATATATACAAAATAGATATAGGTACAAAATATAGATATAAAAGATATAATAGATATACGTATAAAATATAGAAAATATAGTTATAATAGAAATAGGTGTAAAATATAGATACAATAGATATAATAGATATTGGTATAACATATAGACATAATTGATATAATAGATACAGGTATAAAATATAGACATAAAAGATATAATAGACGTATAAAATATAGACATAATAGATATAATTGATAGAGTCATAAAATATACCCATAATAGATACAATACATAAAGTTATAAAATATGGAAATAATAGATATAATAGATATAGGTATAAAATATAGATATAATAGATATAATAGATATAGGTATAAAATATAGACATAACAGATATAATAAATATAGGTATAAAATATAGACATAATAGATATAATAGATATAGGCATGAAATATAGACATAGTAGATATAGGTATAAAATATAGTCATAGGAGATATATGTATAAAATATAGACATAAAGATATAATAGATATAGGTATAAAATAAAGACATAATAGATATAATAGATATAGACATAATAGAAATGATAGATATTGGAATCAAATATAGACATAATAGATATAACAGATATAGTTAAAATATAGATATAAAAGATATAATAGATATAGGTATAAAATATAGATATAATAGATATAGATGTAGGTATAAAATATAGATATAAAGATAAAATAAATATAGGTGTAAAATATAGATATAATAGATATAGATATAAAATATGGATATAATAGTTATAATAGATATAGGTATAAAATATACACATAATGGACATAGTAGATATAGGTATAAAATACAGACATAAAGATATAATAGATATAGGTTTAAAATATACACAGATTTGATATAATAGATATAGTTGTAAAATATAGACATAATATAGATATAAAATATAGACATAATATATATAATGGATATAGATATAAAATATAGACATAATATATAGTTATAAAATATAGACATAATAGATATAATAGATATAGGTGTAAAATACAGACATAATATAGAGTTATAAAATATAGACATAATAGTTATAATAGATATAGGTATAAAATATAGACATAATAGGTAAAGGTATAATATTTAGACATAATAGATATAATAGATATAGGGTTAAAATATAGACATAATAAATATAAGAGATATAGGTATAAAATATACACATAATATATATAATAGACATAGGTATAAAATATAGACATAATAGATATAATAGATATAGGTATAAAATATACACATAATAGATATAATTGATATAGGTATAAAATATAGACATAACAGATATAATATATATAGGGATAAAATATAGACGTAATAGATATTATACATATAGGTATAATATATAAACATAATAGATATAATAAATATGGGTATAAAATATAGACAATAGATATAATAGATATAGGTATGAAATACAGACCTAATAGATATAATAGATATAGGTATAAAATATAGACATAATATATATGATATATATAGGTATAAAATATAGACATTATAGACTTGATAGATATAGGTATAAAATATAAACATAATAGATATAATAGATATAACTCTAAAATATACACATAATAGATATAATAGATATAGGTATAGAACATAGACATAATAGATATAATAGATAGAGGTATAAAATACAGATATAATATATATAGGTATACAATATAGATATAATAGATATAATAGGTAGACATAATAGATATAATAGATATAGGTATACAATATAGATATAATAGATATAATGGATATGGGAATCACATATACATATAATACATATAGGTATAAAATATAGATAGAGTGGATATAATAGATATAGGTATAAATATAGACATAATAGATATAATAGATATAGTTATAAAATATAGACGTAATAGATATTATAGATATAGGTATAAAATATAAACATAATAAATATAATAGATATGGGTATAAAATATAGACAAAAGATATAATAGATATAGGTATGAAATACAGACATAATAGATATAAAGATACAGGTATAAAATATAGACATAATAGATATAGGTATAAAATATAGACATAATAGATATGATATATATATGTCTAAAATATAAACAGACGAGGTATAATAGATATAGGTATAAAATATAGACATAATAGATATAATAGATATAGGTATAAAATATAGACATAATAGATATAGGTATAGAATATAAACATAATAGATATAATAGATATAGGCACAAAATATAGACATAATAGATATAATAGATATAGGTATAAAATATAGAAATAATAGATATAATAGATACAGGTATAAAATATAGATATAATAGATGCAAGTATAAAATATACATATAATAGATATACGAAAAAAGTAGATATAATAGATGTAGGTATGAAATATAGACATAATAGATATAATAGATATTAGTATAAATTATAGACATAATAGGTATAATTGATATAGGTATAAAATATAGACAAAATAGATATAATAGATATAGGTAAAAAATATGGACAAAATAGTTATAGGTATAAAATATAGACATAATAGATATAATAGATATAGGTATAAAATACAGACATAAGAGATATAGTTATAAAATATTGACATAATAAATAGCTATAGGAATTAAATATAGACATAACAGATACAGGTAGAAAATACAGACATAATAGTTATAGGTATAAAATATAGACATAATAGATATAGGTATAAAATACAGACATAATAGATATAATAAATATAGGTATAAAAGATACACATAATAGTCATAATAGGTATAAGTTTAAAATATAGATATAATAGATATAATAGATATAGGTATATCATATAGGCATAATAGATATAATAGATAGAGTTATAACATATAGACATAATAAATATAGTTGATAGAGTTATAAAATACAGACATAATAGATATAAGAGTTAGAGGGACAAAATATAGACATAATAGATGTAATAGATAGAGGTATAAAATACAGACACAATAGATATAATAGATATATTTATAAAATATAGACATAATAGATATAAGAGATATAGGTATAAAATATAGACGTAATAGATACAGCTATAAAATATAGACAGATGTAATACATGTAGGTATGAAATATAGTCATAATAGATATAATAGATATAGGTTTATAATATAGACATAAGAGATATAATAGATATAGGTATAAAACATAGACATAACAGATATGATATATATGGGTATAAAATATAGACATCATACATGTGATATATATAGGTATAAAATATAGACATAATAGATATAATAGATATAGGTATAAAATAAAGACATAATAGATATAGGTAAAAAATATAGACATAATAGATAAAATAGATATAGGTATAAAATATAGACATAAAAGATATAGGAATAAAATATAGACAGAATAGATACAACAGATACAGTTATACACTATAGAAGTAATAGTTATAATAGATATAGGTATAAAATATAGACAAAATAGGTATAGGTGCAAAATACAGACATAAAAGATATAATAGATATAGGTGTAAAATACAGACATAAAAGATATAATAGATAAAGGTTAAAATATAGACATAATAGAGATAGGTATAAAATATACATATAATAGGTACAGGTATAAAATATAGACATAATATATATGATAGATGTAGGTATAAAATATAGACATAATAGATATAATAGATATAGGTAAAAAATATAGACAGAATAGATATAACAGACATAGTTATAAAATATAGACAAAATAAATATAATAGATACAGGTGTAAAATATAGATATAATAGATAGAAGTATAAAATATAGACATAATAGGTATAATAGAAATACGTATAAAACATAAATATAAGAGATATAGATATAAAATATAGATATAATAGTTATAATAGATACAGGTATAAAATATATATATAATAGATATAATTATAAAATAAAAATATAATAGATCTTATAAATAAAGGTTTAAAATATAGATATAATAGATATCAGTATAAAATATAGTTATAACAGATAGAGGTGTAAAATATAGATATAATAGATATAATAGATATAGTTATAAAATATAGACATAATAGATATAATCGATATAGGTATCAAATATAGACATAATAGATATAATAGATATAGGCATACAATACAGACATAATGGATATAATAGATATAGGTATAAAATATAGACATAATAGATATAATAAATATAGGTATAAAATATAGACATAATAGATATAATAGATGTGGGTATAAAATATAGACATAATAGATATACGTATAAAATATAGACATAATAGATATAATTGATACAGGTATAAAATGTAGACATACTAGACATAGGTTTAAAATATAGATATTATAGATGTAATAGATATAGGTATAAAATATTGACATAATAGCTATAATAGATATAGGTATAAAATAGAGACATAATAGATATTGGTATAAAATATAGACATAATAGATATAGGTATAATACTTAGACATAATAGATATAATAGATATAGGTATAAAATATAGACTAATATAGGTATAATATTTAGACATAATAGATACAATAGATATAGGTATAAAATATAGACATAATAGATATAATTGATATAGGTATAAAATATAGACATAATAGATATAGATATAGGTGTAAAATATAGACATAATAGATATACCTATAAAATATAGACATAATAGGTATAATAGATATAGGTATAAAATGTAGACATAATAGATATAGGTATAAAATGTAGACATAATAGATATAATAGATATAGATATAAAATATGGACATAAGAGATACAATAGATATAGGTATAAAATATAGACATAATAGATATAGGTATAAAATATAGACATGAAAGATAAAGGTATAATTTTTAGACATAATATATATAATAGATATAGGTAAAAAATATAGACATAATAGATAGAGGTATAAAATATAGACATAAAGATATAATAGATATATGTATAAAATATAGACATAATCGATATAATAGATATAGGTGTAAAATATAGACATAATTGATATAGATAGAAAATATACACATATATAATGGATATAGATATAAAATATAGACATAATAGACATAATAGATATAGGTGTAAAATATAGACATAATATATAGTTATGAAACATAGACATAATATTTATAATAGATATAGGTATAAAACATACACATAATAGATATAGGTATAATATTTAGACATAATAGATATAATAGATATAGGTATATAATATAGACATAATAGATATAATAGATATACGTAAAATATTCACATAATAGATATAATAGATATAGATATAAAACATGGACATAATAAATATAATAGTTAGAGGTATAAAATATAGATGTAATAGATATAGGTATAAAATATAGATATAATATATATAATAGATAGACATAATAGATATAATAGATATAGGTAAAAAATATAGATATAATAGATATAATGGATATGGGTATCACATACACGTATAATAGATATAGGTATCAAATATAGATATAGTGGAAATAATAGATATAGGTATAAAATATAGACATAATAGACATAATAGATATAAGTATGAAACATAGACATAATAGATATAATAGATAAAGATATAAAATATAGACATAATACATATAGATATTGGTATAAAATATAGATATAAGAGGTATAACAGATGTAGGTATAAAATATAGATATAATAGATATAATCGATATAGATAAAAAATATAGACAAAATAGTTATAGGTTTAAAATATAGACATCATAGATATAATAGATATAGGTATAAAATATAGCTATAATAGATATAATAGATATAGGTATAAAATATAGACATCATGGAAACAATAGATATAGGTATAAAATATATACATAGACATAATATATATAGGTATAAAATATATCCATAAGAGATATAATAGATATAGGTATAAAATATGGACATAATAGATATAGGTATAAAATATAGACATAATAGATATAATAGATATAGGTATAAAATATAGCCATAATGTATATAATAGACATAGGTTTAAAATATAGACATAATATATATAGGTATAAAATATAGACGTAATAGATATAATAGATATAGGTATGAAATACAGACATAATAGATATTATAGATATACGTATAAAATATAGACAAAAGAGATGTAATAGACATAGGTATAAAATATAGACATAATAGATAAAATAGACATCGGTATAAAGTATAGACATAAAACATAATAGATAGGGGTATAAAATATAGATATAATAGATATAGGTATAGAATATCGATATAATAGACATAATAGATATACGTAAAAAATATACATATAATAGATATTGGTATAAAATATAGATATAATGTTTATAATCATAAAATATAAATAAAATAGAAATAATAGATAAAGGAATAAAATATAGATATAGCAGATATCGGTATAAAACATAGTTATAACAGATATAGGTATAAAATATAGATATAATAGATATAATAGATATAGGTATAATAAATAGACATAATAGATATAATAGATATAGGTATAAAATACAGACATAATAGATAGATATAGGTAAACAATGCAGACATAATAGATATAATAGATATAGGTATAAAATGTAGACATAATAAATATAATAGATTTAGGTATAAAATATAGACATAATAGATATAATATATATAAGAATAAAATATAGACTTAATAGTTATAATAGATATAGGTATAACATGTAGACATAAGAGATAGAATAGATATATGTATAAAATCTAGACATAAAAGGTATAATAGATATACGTAGAACATATTGACATAATAGATATACATAAGATATAAAATATAGACATAATAGTTATAATAGATATGTTTATAAAATATAGACATAATAGATATAATAGATATAGTAAGAAATATAGACATAATAGATACAATCGATATAGGTAGAAGATATAGACATAATAGATACAATAGATATCCGTATAAAATAAAGACATAATAGATACAGATATCGGTATAAAATACAGACTTAACACATACAAACGATATTGGTATAAAATACAGACATTATAGACAATAGATATAGGTATAAAATATGGACATAAAAGATATAATAGATATAGGTATAAGATATAGACATAATAGATATAATAGATATAGATATAAAACATATACATAATAGATATAATACATACAGGTATAAAATATAGATATAATAGATATAGGTATAAAATATAGATATAATAGATATCATAGACAGACATAATAGATATAATAGATATACCTAAAAAATATAGATATAATAGATATAATAGATATAGGTATAAAATATAGACGTAATAGATATAATAGATATAGGTATCAAATATAGACATAATAGATATCGGTGTAAAATAGAGCCAGAATAGATATAACAGATATACTTCTAAAATATAGATATAATCGTTATAATAGATATAGGTATAAAATATGGACATAAGAGATATAGGTATAAAATATAAACATAAGAGATATAATCGATATAGGTATAAAATATAGCCATAATAGATATAGGTATAAAGTATAGACATAATAGATATAATGGATATCGGTATAAAATATAGACATAATACATAAAAAAGATATAGGTATAAAATATACACATAAAAATGCAATAGATATAGGTTTAAAATATAGACATAATAGATATAATAGATATAGGTATGAAATATAGACATAAGAGATATGAAATATATAGGTATAAAATATAGACATAATAGATATGATAGATATAGATATAAAATATAGACAAAATAGATATAATAGATATAGGTATAAAATATAGACATAATAGATGTAACAGATACAGGTACAAAATATAGACAATAGATATGATAGATATAGATATAAAATATAGATATAATAGATATGATTATAAATTATAAATATAATAGATATAATAGATATAGGTAAAATATATAGATATAATGGATACAGGTATAAAATATGGTTATAATAGATGTAGGTATAAAATATAGATATAATAGATATAGGTATAAAGTACAGACACAAGAGATATAATAGATATACGTATAAAATATAGACATAATAGGTATAATAGATATAGGTATAGAATATAGACATAAAAGATATAATAGATATAGGTATAAAATATAGACATAATAGATATGGGCATAAAATATAAACATAATAGATATAATAGATATAGGTATAAAATATAAACATAAGAGATATAATAGATATAGGTATAAAATATAGACATAAAAAATATAATCGATACAGGTATAAAATATAGACATAATAGATATAGGTATAAAGTATAGACGTAATCGATATAATAGATATAGGTATTAAATATAGACATAATAGGCCGTGCGTGGTGGCTCAATCCTGTAATCCCAGCACTTAGGGAGGCCGAGATAGGCGGATCATGAGGTCAGGAGATCGAGAGCATCCTGGCTAATACGGAGAAACCCCGTTTCTACTAAAAAATACAAAAAACTAGCCGGGCGACGATGCGGGCGCCTGTAGTCCCAGCTACTCGGGAGGTTGAGACAGGAGAATGGCGTGAACCCGGGAGGCGGAGCTTGCAGAGAGCTGAGAGCCGGCCACTGCAATCCAGCCTGGGCAGCAGAGCAAGACTCCGTCTGAAAAAAAAATAAAAATAAAAAAATAAATAAATAAATAAATATAGACATAATAGATATAGGTATAAAATATAGACATAAAAGATATAGGTATAAAATATAGACATAAAAGATATAGGTATAAAATATAGACATAATAGATATAGGTACAAAATATAGACATAATAGATATAATAAATATAGGTATAAAATATAGACTAATATATATAGGTATAAAATATACACATAAGAGATATATATAGGTAAATATAGACATAATAGACATGATAGATATAGGTATAAAATATCGACATAATAGATATAATAGTTATAGGTATAAAATATAGGCATAATAGATATAATACATAGAGGTATTAAATATAGACATAATAGATATACTTGACAGAGTTATAAAATATAGACATAATAGATATTATAGATAGAGGGATAAAATATAGACATAACAGATATAATAGATATAGGGATAAAATAGAGACATAATAGATATAATAGATATAGGTATAAAATATAGACATAATAGATATAATAGATAGGAATAAAATATAGACGTAATAGATATAGGTATGAAATATAGACATCAAAAATATAATAGATATAGGTATAAATTTTAGACATAATAGGTACAATAGGTATAAAATATAGACATAATAGATATAGATATAGGTATAAAATATAGACATAATAGATATAATAGATATAGGTATAAAATATAGACATAATAGATATAGGTATAAAATATAGACATAATAGATATAACAGATAGAGGTATTAAACATAGACATAATAGATAAAGTTATAAAATATAGACATAATAATTATAGGTTCAAAATATAGACATAATAGATATAGGTATAAAATATAGACATAATAGATATAATAGATACAGGTATAAAATATAGGCATAATAGATATGATAGAGGTATAAAATATAGACATAATAGATATAATTGATAGAGTTATAAAATATAGACATAATAGATATAATAGAAATAGGTATAAAATATAGACATAACAGATATAATAGATATACGTATAAAATACAGACATAATAGATATAATAGATATATGAATAAGATATAGACATAATAGATATAATTGATATAGGTATAAATA
This sequence comes from Rhinopithecus roxellana, assembly GCF_007565055.1. NCBI lineage: Eukaryota > Metazoa > Chordata > Mammalia > Primates > Cercopithecidae > Rhinopithecus > Rhinopithecus roxellana. The sequence goes on from NW_022143352.1 coordinate 88,352, forward strand.
TAGACATAATAGATATAATAGATAAAGGTATTAAATATAGACATAATAGATATAATAGATATAGGTATGAAATATACACATAATAGATATAATAGATATAGGTAAAATTATAGACATCATAGGTATAATTGATATAGGTATAAAATATAGACATAATAGATATAATAGATATAGGTATAAAATATAGACTAATATATATAGGTATAAAATATACACATAAGAGATATATATAGGTAAAATATAGACATAATAGACATGATAGATATAGGTATAAAATATCGACATAATAGATATAATAGTTATAGGTATAAAATATAGGCATAATAGATATAATAGATAGAGGTATTAAATATAGACATAATAGATATACTTGACAGAGATATAAAATATAGACATAATAGATATTATAGATAGAGGGATAAAATATAGACATAACAGATATAATAGATATAGGGATAAAATACAGACATAATAGATATAATAGATATAGGTATAAAATATAGACATAATAGATATAATAGATAGGAATAAAATATAGACGTAATAGATATAGGTAAAAAATATAGACATCAAAAATATAATAGATATAGGTATAAATTATAGACATAATAGGTACAATAGGTATAAAATATAGACATAATAGATATAGATATAGGTATAAAATATAGACATAATAGATATAATAGATATAGGTATAAAATATAGACATAATAGATATAGGTATAAAATATAGACATAATAGATATAACATATAGAGGTATTAAACATAGACATAATAGATAAAGTTATAAAATATAGACATAATAATTATAGGTACAAAATATAGACATAATAGATATAGGTATAAAATATAGACATAATAGATATAATAGATACAGGTATAAAATATAGGCATAATAGATATGATAGAGGTATAAAATATAGACATAATAGATATAATTGATAGAGTTATAAAATATAGACATAATAGATATAATAGAAATAGGTATAAAATATAGACATAACAGATATAATAGATATAGGTATAAAATACAGACATAATAGATATAATAGATATATGAATAAGATATAGACATAATAGATATAATAGATATAGGTATAAATATAGACATAATAGATATAATAGATAAAGGTATTAAATATAGACATAATATATATAATAGATATAGGTATGAAATATACACATAATAGATATAATAGATATAGGTAAAATTATAGACATCATAGGTATAATTGATATAGGTATAAAATATAGACATAATAGATATAATAGATATAGGTATAAAATATAGACATAAGAGATATAATAGATATAGGTATAAAACGTAGACATAATAGATATGATATATATGGGTATAAAACATAGATATAATACATATGATATATACAGGTATGAAATATAGACATAATAGATATAATAGATACAGGTATAACATATAGACAAAATCGATATAGGTAAAAAATGTAGACATAATGGATATAATAGATATAGGTATAAAATATGGACATAATGGATACAGGTATAAAATATAGACAGAATAGATATAGGTACAATATTTAGACATAATAGATATAATAGATATAGGTATAAAATATAGACATAATAGATATAATAGATATAGGTATAAAATAAAGACATAATAGATATAGGTATAAAATATAGACATAATAGATAAAGGTATAAAATATAGACATAATAGATATACCTTTAAAATATAGACATAACAGTTATAAAAGATACACTTATGAAATATAGACATAATATATATATTAGATATAGGTATAAAATATAGCCATAATAGATATAATAGACATAGGTATAAATATACACATAATATTTATAGGTATAAAATATAGCCATAATAGATACAATAGATATAGGTATGAAATACAGACATCATAGATATTATAGATATAGGTATAAAATATAGACATAAAAGATAAAATAGATATAGGTATAAAATATAGATATAATAGATATAATTATAAATATAAATATACTACATATAATAAAGGTATAAAATATACATATAATAGATATCGGTATAAACTATAGTTATAATAGATATAGGTATAAAATATAGATATAATAGATATAATAGATACAGGTATAAAATATACACATAATAGAAGTAATAGATATAGGTACCAAATATAGTCATAATAGATATAATAGATATAATAGATATAGGAATACAATACAGACATAATAGATATAATAGATATAGTTATGAAATATATACATAATACATATAATAGATATAGGTATAAAATATAGACATAATAGATATAACAAATATAGGTATAAAATGGAGACATAATAGATTTGATAGATATAGGTATGAAATATACCACAATAGAAATAATAGATATAGGTATAAAAAATAGATATAATAGATATACGTAGAAAATATAGACATAAGTGATATAATAGATATAGGTATAAAATATAGACTTAATAAATATAATCGATACAGGTATAAAATATAGACATAATATATATAGGTATAAAGTAGAGAAATAATAGATATAATAGATATCGGTATAAAATATAGACATAATACATACAAAAGATATAGGTATTCAATATAGACATAATGGATATAATAGATATAGGTAAAAATATAGACAAAATTGATATAACAAATATAGGTATACAATAGAGACATAATAGATTCATAGATATAGGTATAAAATAAAGACATGATAGATAGAATAGAAATAGCTATAAAATATATACATAATGGATATAATAGATATAGTATAAAATATAGACATAAAGACATAGGTATACAATGTAGACATAATAGATATAATAGATATAGGTATCAAATATAGACATAATAGATATAATAGATGTAGGTATGAAATATAGACATAATAGATAGAGGTATAAAATATAGACATAATACATATAATAGATATAGGTATGCAATACAGACATAATAGATATTATAGATATAGGTATAAAATATAGACATAATAGATATGACAGATATAGGTATACAATATAGACATAATAGATATAATAGAAATTGGTATAAAACATAGACATAATAGATATAATAGATATAGGTATAAAATATAGACATAACAGATATAATAGATATAGGTATACAATATAGACATAATAGATATAATAGATATAGGTATAAAATATAGATATAACAGATATAAAAGAGGTATAAAATATAGACATAATAGATATAGATATACGTATAAAATATAGACATAAGAGATGTAATTGATATAGACAGATAAAATAGATATAGGTATAAAATATAGACATAATTCATATAATAGATATAGTTATAAAATATAGATATAATACATAGAGGTATAAAATATAGACATAATATACATAATAGACAGAGGTATAAAATATAAACATAATAGATGTAATAGATAGAGGTATAAAATATAGACATAATTGATATAGGTATAAAATATAGACATAATCGATACAATAAATATAGGTATAAAATATAGACAGATATAATAGAAATAGGTATAACCTATAGATAATAGATATAGGTATAATATATAGACAATGGATATAATAGATATAGGTATAAAATATAGACGTAATAGGTATAATAGATATAGAAAAAATTGATGTAATAGATATAGGTATAAAATATAGACATAAGAGATGTAATGGATATAGTTAACAAATGTAGACATAATAGATATAATAGATATAGGTATAAAACAAAGACATAATAGATATAGCAGATACAGGTATAAAATATAGGCATAATAGATATAAGTATAAAATATAGACATAATAGATGTAATAGATATAGTTATAAATTATAGACATAAAAGATATAATACATATAGGTATAAAATATAGACATAATAGATATAGGTATAAAATATAGATATAACACATATAATAGTGGTATAAAATAAAGGCATAATAGATATAATAGATAGAGGTATAAAATATAGACATAATAGATATAGGTATATAATATATACATAATACATATAATAGATGTAGGTATAAAATGTAAACATAATAGATATAATAGACATAGGTATAAAATATAGAAATAATAGATATAATTGACATAGGTATAAAATATAGACATCATAGATATAATCCATAAAGCTATAAAATGTAGACAGAATAGATATTATAGATATAGGTATGAAGTATAAACATAATAGATATAATAGATACTGGTATAAAATATAGACATAATGGATATAATAGATATAGGTATAAAATATAGATATAATAGATATAGTTACGAAATATAGATATAAAAGATATATTAGATATGGGTATAAAATATACATATAATAGATATAGGTATAAAATATAGATATAATACTTATAATTGATACAGGTATAAAGTATAGATATAATAGATATAGTTATAAAATATAAATATAACAGATAAAATAGATATAGGTATGAAATATAAATATAATAGGTATAGGTATAAAATATAGACATAATAGGTATAATAGATATAGGTATAAAATATAGACATAATAGATATAATACATATACTTATAAAATATACATATAGTTGATATAATAGATATAGGTATAAAATATAGACATAATAGATATAGGTATAAAATATAGACGTAATAGTTATAATAGATATAGTTGTGAAATATAGATATAATACATATAGGTATAAAATATAGATGCAATAGATATAATGTATAGACAGAATAAATATAATAGATATATGTATAAAATATAGATATATTAGATATAATAGATATAGGTATAAAATATAGTTTTAATAGATGTAGGTATAAAATATAGATATAATAGATATAATAGATATAGGTATAAAATATAGACAAAATTGATATAATAGATATAGGTATAAAATATAGATATAGATATCATGGTTATAGGTATCAAATACAGATATAATAGATATAGGTATAAAATATAGAAATAGTGGATATAATAGATATAGGTATGAAATATAGACTTAATAGATATAATAGATGTAGGAATAGATTATAGACATAATAGATATAATAGATAAAAATACAATATATAGTTATAATAGATATAATAGATATTGGCATAAAATATAGACATAATAGATATAGGTATGAAATATAAACATAGTAGATATAATAGATATAGGTAAACAATATAGACATAAGAGATATAAAAGATATAGGTATAAAATATAGACATAATAAATATAATCGATACAGGTATAAAATATAGACATAATAGATATATGTATAAAGTATAGACGTAATAGATACAATAGATATCGGTATGAAATATAGACATAATACATACAAAAGATACAGGTATAAAACATAGACATAATAGATACAATAAATATAGGTATAAAATATAGACATAATATATATGATATATATAGGTATAAAATATAGACATAATAAATATGATAGATATAGGTATATAATATAGACATAATAGATATAATAGAAATTGGTATAAACATAAACATAATAGATATAATAGATATAGGTATAAAATATAGACATAACAGATATAATAGATATAGGTATACAATATAGACATAATAGATATAATAGATATAGGTATAAAATATAGATATAACAGATATAAGAGATGTATAAAATATAGACATAATAGATATAGATATACGTATAAAATATAGACATAAGAGATATAATAGATATAGACAGATATAATAGATATAGGTATAAAATATAGACATAATACATATAATAGATATAGTTATAAAATATAGATATAATAGATAGAGTTATAAAATATACACATAATATATATAATAGACAGGTATAAAATATAAATATAATAGATGTAATAGATAGAGGTATAAAATATAGACATAATAGATATAATAGATTGAGGTATAAAATGTAGACATAAGAGATATAATAGATAGAGTTATAAAATATAGACAAAATAGATATAATAGGTATTGCTATAAAATATATACAATAGATATAATAGATATAGGTATAACAGATAGTCATAATAGATATAATAGATACAGACAAAATAGATCTAATAGATATTGGTAAAAAATATAGACATAATAGATACAATATATATAGATATAAAATATAGACATAGTAGATACAATAGATATAAGTATTAAATATAGACATAATAGATATAGGAATAAAATATAGACATAATAGATATAATGGATATAGGTATAAAATATAGACATAACAGACATAGGTTAAAATATAGACATAATAGAAATAATATATAGTTATAAAATATAGAAAAAAGAGATATAATGAATAGAGGTATAAAATAAAGACATAATTGATATAATAGATATAATGGATAGAGGTATAAAATATAGACATAATAGATGTAATAGAGGTATAAATTATAGACATAATAGATATAATAGATATAGGTATAAAATATAGACATAATAGATATAATAGACGTATACAATTTAGACATAATCGATATAAGAGATACAGGTAAAAAATATAGACAAAATAGATATAATAGATATAATAGATAGAGGAATAAAATATAGACATAATAGATATAGTAGATAGAGGTATAAAATATAAACATAATAGATGTAATAGGTAGAGGTAAAAAATATAGACTTAATCGATATAATAGATAAAGCTATAAAATATATTCATAAATGATATAATAGATAGAGGTATAAAATATAGACAATACATATAATAGATACAGTTATAAAATATAGACATAATAGGTATAATAGATATAGACAAAATAGATATAATAGCAATAGGTATAAAATATAGACATAATAGATATAATACATATAGTTATAAAGTATAGACATAATAGATATAATAGATATAGGTATTAAATATAGACATAATAGATATAGGTATAAAATATAGATATAACAGATATAGGTATAAAATATAGACATAATAGATATAATAAATATAGGTATAAAATAGAGACTTATTAGATATAGGTATACCATATAGACATAATGGATATAATATATATAGGTATAAAATATAGACATAATAGACATAATGGATACAGATATAAAATATAGACATAATAGATATAATACATATAGGTATGAAATATAGGCATAATAGATATAATAGAGGTATAAAATATAGACAGAATAGATATAATTGATAGAGTTATAAAAAATACACATAATAGATAGAGGGATAAAATATAGACATAATAGATATAATAGATATAGGTATAAAATACAGACATAATAGATATAATAGATATAGTTATAAAATATAGACATAATAGATATAATAGATATAGGTATAAAACATAGACTTAATAGATATAGGTATAAAATATAAACATAATAGATATAATAGATATAGGTGTAAAATATAGACATTATAGATATAGGCATAAAATACAGATATAATAGATATAATAGACAGAAGTATAAAATATAGACATAATAGATATAGGTATAAAATATAGACATAATAGATATAATAGATATAGGTGTAAAATATAGACATTATAGATATAGGCATAAAATACAGATATAATAGATATAATAGACAGAAGTATAAAATATAGACATAATAGATATAAGAGATATAGGAATGAAATATAGACATAATTGATATAACAATTACAGGTATAAAATATCGACATAATAGATATATGTATAAAACATGGACATAATAGATACAATAGATGTACTTATAAAATATAGACATAAAAGATATAATACATATAGGTATATAATATAGACATAATAGATATAGGTATAAAATATAGATATAACAGATATAATAGGGGTATAAAATATAGGCATAATAGATATAATAGATATAGGTATAAAATATAGACATAATAGATATCGGTATATAATATATACATCACAGATATAATAGATATAGGTATAAAATATAGATATAATAAATATAATAGATATAGATAAAAATAGATATTATCGATTATAGGTATAAAATGAAGACATAATACATATACTAGATTTAGGTATATTATACAGTTATAATAGATATAGGTATAAAAAGTAGATAGATATAGGGATAAAATACAGACATAATAATTATAATATATGTAGGTATAAAATGTAGACATAATAGATATAATAGATATAGGTATAACACATAGAAATAACAGATATAATCGATATAGGTATAAAATATAGATATAGTAGATATAATACATATAGCTATAAAATGTAGACAGAATAAATATAATAGATATAGGTATGAAGGATACACATAATAGATATAACTGATACTGGCATAAAAAATAGACATAATAGATATAATAGATATTGGTATAAAATATAGACATAATAGATATAGATATAAAATATAGACATAATAGATATGACAGATATAGATATAAAATATAGACATAAGAGATATAATGGATATAGGTATAAAATAGAGACATAATAGATATAGTTCTATAATATATACATAATAGATATAATAAATACAGGTACAGAAATAATAGATACAATCGATATAGGTATAAAATATAGATATAATAGATATACAGAGGTATGAAATACAGACATAATAGATACTATATATAGGTATAAAATATAAATATATATAGGTATAAAATATAGTTATGATAGATAAAGGTATAAAATATAGACATTAGAGATATAATAGATATAGCTATAAAACATAGACATAATAGATGTAATAGATATAGGTATAAAATATAGACATAATATATATACATATAAAATATACACATAGTTGATATAATAGATATAGGTATAAAATATAGACATATGAGATATCGGTATAAACTATAGATATAATAGATATCATAGATATAGGTATATAATATAGACATAACTGGTATAAAACAGTAGGTATGAAATATAGACCTAATAGATATAGGGTTAAAATATACATATAATAGATATAATAGATATATGTATAAGATATAGACATAAAAGGTATCATAGATAAAGGTATAAAATATAGATATAATAGATATAAGAGATATAGGTATAAAATACAGACATAATAGATATAATAGATATAGGAATAAAATACAGACATAATTGAAATAGGGATAAAATATAGACAAATTAGATAGAAATATAGGTATAAAATGAAGACATAATAGGTATAATAGATATAAGTATAAGATGTAGACATAATAGATATTACAGATACAGATATAAAATATAGACATAATAGATATAATAGGTATAGGTATGAAATATAGACATAATAGATATAATAGACATATGTATAAGAGGTAGACAAAATAGATAAAATGGATATAGGTATAAAATATAGACTTAATAGTTATAATAGATAGAGGTATAAAATATAGACATAATAGATATAATAGATATAGATATAAAATATAGACCTGATAGATATAGGTATAAAATATAGACATATAAGTTATAATAGTTACAGGTATAAAATATGGACATAATAGATAAAATAGATATAGATATAAAATATAGACATAATAGATATAATAGATATAGGTATATAATATAGAAATAGTAGATATAATAGATATAGGTATAAATATAGACATAATACATACCGGAAAAAATATAGCTATAATAGATATAATAGATATAGGTATAAGGTATAGACATAATAGATATAATAGATATAGGTATTAAATATAGACATAATAGTTATAATAGAAATAGGTATAAATATAGACACAATAGATATAGGTATAAAATATAAACATAATAGATATAATAGATATGGGTATAAAATATAGACATAATAGATATAATAGATATAGGTATAAAATATACACATAATAGATATAATAGATACAGGTATGAAATATAGACATAATAGATATAATAGATATAGGTATAAAATATAGACATAATAGATATAATAGATATAGGTATCAAATATAGACATAATAATTATGATAGGTATAGGTATAAAATATAGACGTAATGGATATAGGTACAAAATATAGACATAATGGTTATCATACTTATAGGTATGAAATATACACATAGTAGATATAATAGGTATAGGTTTAAAATAAAGACATAATAGATATAATGGATATAGGTATAAAGTATAGACATAATAGATATAACAGATATAGCTATAAAATATAGATATAATATATATAATCCATATAGTTATAAAACATAGACATAATAGATATATTTACAAAATATAGACATAATAGATATAATAGATATAGGTATCAAATATAGATATAATAGATATATGTATGAAATATAGGCATAACAGATAAAATATAGATATAAAATACAGATATAATAGATAAAATTGACATACGTATGCAATATAGACATAACAGATATAGGTATAAAATATAGATAAAATAGATACAGATATAAAATAAAGACATAGATATAATAGATATAGGTATAAAATATAAACATAACAGTTATAATAGAGATGGGTATAAAATATCGACGTAATAGATATAATAGATATATGTGTAAAATATAGACGTAGTAGATATAATAGATATACTTATAAAATACAGACATAATGGATATAATAGATATAGGTGTAAAATATAGACACAATAGATATAATAGATAGAGGTATAAAATAAAGACATAATAGATATAATAGATATAAGTATACAATATAGACACAATAGATATACGTATAAAATACACACAAAATAGATATAACAGATATAGGTATAAAATGTAGACATAATAGATATAATAGATATAGGTATAAAATATAGACGTAATAGATATGGTAGTTATTGGTATAAAATATAGACATAATAGATATAATAGATATATGTATAAAACATAGACATAATAGATACAATAGTTATAGTTATAAAATATAGACATAATAGATATAGGTATAAAATATATACATAATAGATACAAGCGATATGGTATAAAATATAGACATAATAGATATAGGTATAAATTGCAGACATAATAGATATAACAGATATAGGTATAAAATATAGTATAATTGATATAATAGATAAAGGTATAAAATATAGACATAATAGATATAGGTATAAAATATAGATATAATCGATATAATAGATATAGTTATAAGAAATAGACATAAACGATATAATAGACATAGGTATAAAATATAGACATAATAGATAAAATAGATATAGGTATAAAATATAGACATAATAGATATAATAGATATAGGAATAAATATAGACATAATTGAAATAGGTATAAAATATAGACAAAAAAGATATTAAAGATATAGGTATAAAATATAGACATAATAGATATAATAAATATAGGTATAAAATATAGACGGAGAAGATATAATAGATATAGGTATAAAATATAGACATAATAGATATAACAGATGTAGGAATAAAATATAGACATAAAAGATATAATAGATATAGGTATAAAATATAGACATAATAGATATAGGAATAAAATACAGACATATAAGATATAATAGTCATAGGAATTAAATATTGTCATAATAGATATACTAGATATAGGTATAAAATATAGACATAATAGATATAGGTATTAAATAGAGATATAATAGATATAATAGATATAGGTATAAAATATAGACATAATAGATATAATAGACATAGGTATAAAATATAGACATAATAGATACAATAGATATAGGTATAAAATATAGACATAGTAGATATAATAAATATAGGTATAAAATATAGACATAGATATAAGAGATATAGGTATAAAATATAGACATAATAGATATAATACATATACGTATAAAATATAGACATAATATATATAACAGATATACCTATAAAATATAGACATAATAGATATAATAGATATAGGTATAACATAGAGACAGAATAGATATGGTTTTAAAATACAGACATAATAGATATAATAGATATAGGTATAATTATACACATAATAGATATAATAGATATAGTTACAAAATGTAGACATAATAGATATGATAGATATGGGTATAAAATATAGACATAAAATATATAATACATATAGGTATAAAATATACACATCATCGATATAATAGATATAGGTATAAAATATAGACATAATAGATATAGATAGAAAATATAGATATAATAGAGAGAATAGATAGAGGTAAAAAATATAGACATAACAGATATAGGTATAAAATATATACATAATAGATATAAGAGATATAGGTATAAAATATAGACATAATAGTTATAATAGATATAGGTATAAAATATAGACATAATAAATATAATATATATAAGTATAAAATATAGACTTAATAGATATAATAGATATAGGTATAAAATGTAGACATAATAGATATAATAGATATAAGTATAAAATATAGACCTAACAGATATAAGAGATATAGTTATAAAATATAGACATAATAATTATAATAGATATGGGTATAAAATATAAACATAATAGAAATAATAGATACAGGTATAAAATATCGACATAAGAGATATAATAGATATAGGTTTAAAATATAGACATAATACATATAATCGATACAGATATAAAATATAGACATAATAGATATAGGTATAAAGTATTGACATAATAGATATAATAGATATAGGTATAAAATATAGACATAATACATACAAAGATATAGGTATGTAATATAGACATAATAGATATAATAGATATAGGTATAAAATATAGACATAATAGATATAACAAATATAGGTATAAAATAGAGACATAATAGATATAATAGATACAGGTGCAACATATAGATATAATAGATATAGGTATAAAATATAGATATAATAGATATATTAGATATATATGTATAAAAAACAGATATAATACATACAGGTATACAATATAGACACAATAGATATAATATATAAAGGTATAAAATATAGATATAATAGAAATAGGTATAAACTCTAGATATAATAGATATACGTATAAAATATAGATATAATTGATATAGTCATAAAATATAGATATAATAGATATAGTAGATATTGGTGTAAAATATAGATATAATAGATATAATTACAAAATATAAATCTAATAGATATAATAGATATAGGTATTAAATATAGATATAAGAAATATAGGTATGAAATGTAGTTATAATAGATATAGGTATAAAATATAGACATATTAGATATAATAGATATAGATAGAAAATATAGACATAATAGATATGGGTATAAAATATAAACATAATAGATATAAGAGATATAGGTATAAAATATAGATATGAGATATAATAGATATAGGTATAAAATATAGACATAATAGATATAATAGATATAGGTATAAAATATACACATAATAGATATAATAGATCCAGGTATAAAATATAGACAATAGATATCATAGATACATGTATAAAATATAGATATAATAGATATAATTTAAAAAGTATAAATATAATAGATATAATTGATATAGGTAAAAACATAGGTGTAATGTATATAGGTATATAATACGGTTATAATAGATAGAGGTATAAAATATAGACATCATAGATATAATAGATAGAGGTATACAATATAGACATAATAGATATAATTGATAGAGTTATAAATTATAGACATAATACATATTGTAGATAGAGATATCAAATGTAGACATAATAGATTTAATAGATATAGGTATAAAATGTAGACATAATAGATATAATAGATATATTTATAAAATACAGACATAAAAGATATAATAGATTGAGTTATAAAATATAGACATAATGGATATAATAGATATAGGCATAAAATATAGATAGTATAGATATAATATATATAGGATTAAAATATAGACACCATAGATATATTAGACATAGGTATAAAATATCGAAAGAATATATATAATAGATATAGGCATAAATTATGCACATAATAGATATAATAGATAGAGGTATAAAATAACAACAAAATAGATATAATAGACAGAGGTATAAAATATAGACATAATAGATATAATAGAGGTAAAAAATATAGACATAATAGATACAATAGATAGAGGTATAAAATATAGACATAATAGATATAATAGATATAATAAATAGAGGTATAATATATAGACATAATAGATATAGTTGATATTGAAATAAAATATAGGTATTATCGATATAATAGAGGTAAAAAATATAGACATCATAGATATAATAGATACAGGTATGAAGTGTAGACGTTATAGATATAATAGAGGTATAAAATATAGACATAATAGATATAATAGATCCAGGGATAAAATATTGACATAATAGTTATAATAGATAGAGTTATAAAACACAGACATAATAGATATAAACACAATAGATATAATAGATATAGGTATAAAATATAGCCATAATAGATATAATACACATAAGTATACAATATAGACATAATAGATATAACATATATAGGTCTAAAATATAGACGTAATAGATATAATAGATATAGGTATAAAATACAGATAAAATCGATATAATAGATATACGTATAATAATATAGTTATAGATATAAAATATAGATATAATAGATATAACAGATATAGGTATAAGATATAGACATAATAGATATAATGAATATGGGTGTAAAATATAGACATAATAGATATAGGTATAAAATTTAGTCATAATAGGTATACTAGATATAGTTATAAACTATCGGTTTAATAGATGTAACAGATATAGGTATAAAATATAGACATAATAGATATAATCGATATAGGTATAAAATGTACACATAATAGATAGATATAAGAATAAAATATAGACATAATAGATATAATAGATATACGTATAAAATATAGACATAATAGATATAATATATATAGGTATAAAATATGGACAAAAGAGATATAATAGATACACGTATAAAATATACACATAATATATATAAATAGATATAGGTATAAAATATAGACATAATAGACATAATAGATATAGGAATAAAATATAGACATAATAGATATAATAGATATATGTATAAAATATAGACATAATAGATAAAATAGATAGAGCTATAAAATATAGACATAATAAATATAATAGATATAGTTATGAAATATGAACATAATAGATATAGGTATAAAATATAGACATAATAGATATAGGTGTAAAATATAGACATATGAGATATAATAATTATAGGTATAAAATATGGACATAATAGATATAATATAGGTATAAAATATGGACATAATAGATATAATAAATATAGGTATATGATATACACATAATAGATATAATAGATAAAGCTATAAAATATAGACATAATACATTTAATAGATATAGGTATAAAACATTGATATAATAGATATAATAGGTATAGGTATGAAATATAGACATAATAGATATAATAGATATGTCTATAAGATATAGACATTAGCTTCTTCTCCGAGAAAACACCAAATGGCGGATGACGCCGGTGCAGCGGGGCGGTCCGGAGGCCCTGGTGGCCCTGGGATGGGGAACCGCGGTGTCTTCCGCAGAGGTTTCGGCAGTGGCATCCGGGGCCGGGGTCGCGGCAGTGGACGGGGTCGGGGCCGAGGCCGCGGAGCTCGCGGAGGCAAGGCCGAGGATAAGGAGTGGATGCCCGTCACCAAGCTGGGCCGCTTGGTCAAGGACATGAAGATCAAGTCCCTGGAGGAGATCTACCTCTTCTCTCTGCCCATTAAGGAATCTGAGATCATTGACTTTTTCTTGGGGGCCTCTCTCAAAGATGAGGTTTTGAAGATTATGCCGGTGCAGAAGCAGACCCGTGCTGGTCAGCGCACCAGGTTCAAGGCGTTTGTTGCTATCGGGGACTACAATGGCCACGTCGGCCTGGGTGTTAAGTGCTCCAAAGAGGTGGCCACCGCCATCCGTGGGGCCATCATCCTGACCAAACTCTCCATTGTCCCGGTGCGCAGAGGCTACTGGGGGAACAAGATCGGCAAGCCCCACACCGTCCCTTGCAAGGTGACAGGCCGCTGTGGCTCTGTGCTGGTGCGCCTCATCCCTGCACCCAGGGGCACTGGCATCGTCTCAGCGCCTGTGCCCAAGAAGCTGCTCATGATGGCTGGTATTGATGACTGCTACACCTCAGCCCGGGGCTACACTGCCACCCTGGGCAACTTCGCCAAGGCCACCTTTGATGCCATCTCTAAGACCTACAGCTACCTGACCCCTGACGTGTGGAAGGAGACTGTGTTTACCAAGTCTACCTATCAGGAATTCACTGACCACCTTGTCAAGACCCACACCAGAGTCTCCGTGCAGCGGACCCAGGCTCCAGCTGTGGCTACAACATAGGCTTTTTTACAAGAAAAATAAAGTGAATTAAGCCTGTTAAAAAAAAAAAGATATAGACATAATAGATACAATAGATATAGGTATAAAATATAGACAGATACAATAGATATAGATATAAAATATAGACATAATAGATATAGGTATAAAATATAGACATATTAGATATAATAATTATAGGTATAAAATATAGACATAATAGATATAATAGATATAGGTATAAAATATAGACATAATAGATATAGATATAAAATATAGACAAAATAGATTTAATAGATATAGTTATAAAATATAGACATAATAGATATAATAGATATAGGTATAAAATATAGACATAATACATATCGGTATAAAATATAGACATAATAGATATAATAGTTATAGGAATAAAATATAGACATAATTGAAATAGTTATAAAATATAGACAAAATAGATATAAAAGATATAGGTATAAAATATAGACATAATAGATATTATAGATATAGTTATAAAATATAGACATAGTAGATATAATAGATATATGTATAAGATATAGACATAATAGGTATAATAGATATAGGTATAAAATATAGACATAATAGATATTATAGATATAGGAATAAAATATAGACATAATTGAAATAGGTATAAAATATAGACAAAATTGATATAAAAGATATAGGGATAAAATATAGACATAATAGATATAATCAATATAGGTATAAAATATAGACATAATAGATATAATAGATACAGATATAAAATACAGACATAATAGATATAATAGGTATAGGTATGAAATATAGACATAATAGATATAATAGACATGTGTATAAGATATAGACATTAGCTTCTTCTCCGAGAAAACACCAAATGGCGGATGACGCCGGTTCAGCGGGGTGGTCCGGAGGCCCTGGTGGCCCTGGGATGGGGAACCGCGGTGTCTTCCGCAGAGGTTTCGACAGTGGCATCCGGGGCCGGGGTCGCGGCCGAGGACGGGGTCGGGGCCGAGGCCGCGGAGCTCGCGGAGGCAAGGCCGAGGATAAGGAGTGGATGCCCGTCACCAAGCTGGGCCGCTTGGTCAAGGACATGAAGATCAAGTCCCTGGAGGAGGTCTACCTCTTCTCTATGCCCATTAAGAAATCTGAGATCATTGACATTTTCTTGGGGGCCTCTCTCAAAGATGAGGTTTTGAAGATTATGCCGGTGCAGAAGCAGACCCGTGCTGGTCAGCGCACCAGGTTCAAGGCGTTTGTTGCTATCGGGGACTACAATGGCCACGTCGGCCTGGGTGTTAAGTACTCCAAGGAGGTGGCCACCGCCATCCGTGGGGCCATCATCCTGGCCAAACTCTCCATTGTCCCGGTGCGCAGAGGCTACTGGGGGAACAAGATCGGCAAGCCCCACACCGTCCCTTGCAAGGTGACAGGCCGCTGTGGCTCTGTGCTGGTGCGCCTCATCCCTGCACCCAGGGGCACTGGCATCGTCTCAGCGCCTGTGCCCAAGAAGCTGCTCATGATGGCTGGTATTGATGACTGCTACACCTCAGCCCGGGGCTGCACTGCCACCCTGGGCAACTTCGCCAAGGCCACCTTTGATGCCATCTCTAAGACCTACAGCTACCTGACCCCTGACGTGTGGAAGGAGACTGTGTTTACCAAGTCTATCTATCAGGAATTCACTGACCACCTTGTCAAGACCCACACCAGAGTCTCCGTGCAGTGGACCCAGGCTCCAGCTGTGGCTACAACATAGGCTTTTTATACAGAAAAATAAAGTGAATTAAGCCTGTTAAAAAAAAAAAAAGGATATAGACTTAATAGATACAATAGATATAGATATAAAATATAGACAGATACAATAGATATAGATATAAAATATAGACATAATAGATATAGGTATAAAATATAGACATATTAGATATAATAATTATAGGTATAAAATATAGACATAATAGATATAATAGATATAGGTATAAAATATAGACATAATAGACATACATATAAAATATACACAAAATAGATTTAATAGATATAGGTATAAAATATAGGACATAATACATATAATAGATATAGGTATAAAATATAGACATAATACATATCTGTATAAAATATAGACATAATAGATATAATAGATATAGGTATAAATATAGATATAATAGATATAGGTATAAAATACAGACAAAATAGATATAGGTATAAAATTTAGATATAGATATAATAGATATAGGTATAAAATATAAACATAATAGATATTATAGAGATGGGAATAAAATATAGAAGTAATAGATATAATAGATATAGGTTGTAAATATAGACATAGTAGATATAATAGATATAGGTATAAAACATAGACATAACGGATAAATAGTTATAGGTATAAAATATAGACATAATAGATATAATATAGGTATAAAATATAGAATAATAGATATAGGTATTAAATATAGAACATAATAGAAATAAGTATGAAATATAGACATAATAGATATAATAGGTATGGGTTTAAAATAAAGACTAATAGATATAATAGATATAGGTATAAGATATAGACTTAATAGATATAATAGATATAGGTATAAAATATAGACATAATAAATTTAATAGATATAGGTATAAAACATTGATATAATAGATATAATAGATATAGATATAAAATACAGACATAGTAGATATAAGAGATATTGGTATAAAATATAGACATAATAGATATAATAGATAAAGATATAAAATATAGACATAATAGGTATAATAGATATAGGTATAAAATATGGACATAATAGATATAATATAGGTATAAAATATAGACAGAGTAGATATAATAGATGTAGGTATGAAATATAGACATAATAGATATAATAGATATAGTTATAAAATATAGACAGAGGAGATATAATAGATATAGGTATAAAATATAGACATAATAGATATCGGTATAAAATATAGACATAACAGATATAATACATATAGGTATAAAATATAGACATAACTGGTACAAAAATATAGGTATGAAATATAGACATAACAGACATAGGTATAAAATATAAACATAATAGACACAATAGATAGATGTATAAGATATAGACATAATAGATATAATAGATATAGGTATAAAAAATAGACATAATAGATATAATATATATATAAGATATAGACATTATCGATATAATAGATATAGGTATAAAATATAGACATAATAGATATAATAGATATAGGTATAAAATATAGACATAATAGATATAATAGATATAGGAATAAAATATAGATATAATTGATATAGGTATAAAATATAGACAAAATGCATAAAATAGATATAGGTATAAAATATAGACATAAGAGATATAATAGATATAGGTATAAAATATAGACATAATAGATATAATAGATACATGTATAAGATGTAGACATAATCGATATAATAGATACAGGTTTAAAATATAGACATAATAGATATAATAGATATAGGTATGAAATATAGACAAAATAGATACAATAGATATAGGTATAAAATATAGACAGAATAGATATAACAGATAAAGTTATAAGATGTAGACATAATAGTTATAATAGATATAGGTATAATTATAGACACAATAGATATAGGTATAAAATATAGACATAATAGATATAATAGATATGGGTATAAAATATAGACATAATAGATATAATAGTTATAGGTATAAAATATAAACATAATAGATATAGGTATCAAGTATAGATACAATTGATATAATAGATATAGGTATGAAATTTAGACATAATAGATATAATAGATATAGGTATAAATTATAGATATAATTGATATAATAGATATACGTATAAAACATAGATATAATTGATATAGGCACAAAATATAGATATAATAGATATAATAGACATAAGTATAAAAATAGATATAATAGACATAATGATAAAGTATAAATATAATAGATATGATAGATATAGGTATGAAATACAGATATAAGAAATGTAGGTATGAAATATAGTTATAATAGATATAGTTATAAAATATAGATATAATAGAGGTATAAAATATAGACATAATAGATAAAGTAGATATAGGTATAAAATATAGACATAATAGATATAATAGATACACGTATGAAATATAGACATAAAAGATATAATAGACATAGGTATAAAATATACACATAATAGATATATGTATCAAGTATAGATATAATAGATACAATAGATATAGGTATGAAATATAGATATAATTGATATAATACATATAGGTATAACATATAGACATAATAGATATAATACATATAGGTATAAAATATAGACATAATAGATGTAATAGATATCGGTATAAAATATAGACATAAAAGATATAATAGATATAGGTATAAAATATAGACATAATAGATGTAATATACATAGGTATAAAATACAGACATAATAGACATAATAGATATAGGTATAAAATATATACAGAATAGATATAGGTATAATATATAGACATAATAGTTATAGATATAGGTATAACATAAAGATATAATAGATATAGGTATAAAATATAGACATAAGAGATATAATAGATATACGTATAAAATATAAACATCATAGATAAAATAGATATAGGTATAAAATGTAGACATAATAGATATAATAGATATAGGTATAAAATATAGACATAATAGATATAATTGATATAGGTATAAAATATAGACATAATATATATAACAGATATACATATAAAATATAGACATAATAGATATAATAGATATAGGTATAAAATATAGACAGAATAGATATAAGTATAAAATACAGACATAACAGATATAATACTTATAGGTATAAAATATACACATAATAGATATAATAGACATAGGTATAAAATGTAAGGACATAATAGATATAATAGACATAGGGATAAAATACAGACATAAAAGATATAATACATATAGGTATAAAATATAGACATCATCGATATAATAGATAAGGTATAAATTATAGACATAATAGATGTATACATAAAATATAGATATAATACAGAGAATAGATAGAGATATAAAATATAACATAGATATATAGATATAGATATAATGTAGATATAGATATTAATACCTATGTAATAGATATAGGTAATAAAATACAGATATAATGGATATAGGTATAAAATATAGACATAATAGATATAGGAACAAATATAGACATAATAGACATATTGATATAGGTATAAAATATAGACATAATAGATATAATAGATATAGGTATAAAATATAGGCATAATTGATATAATAGATAAAGGTATAAAATATAGACATAAGAGATATAATTGATAGTTATAAAAATAGACATAATAGATATAATAGATAGAGGGATAAATGTAGACATAATAAATATAATAGATATAGGTATAAAATACAGACATAATAGATATAATAGATATAGGTATACAATGTAGACATAATAGATATAATATACATAGGTATAAAATATAGACGTAATAAATATAGGTATAAAATATAGACATAATAGCTAAAATAGATGTAGGTATGAAATATAGACATAATAGATATAATAGTTATAGGTATAAAGTATAGACAAAATAGGTATAATTGATATAGGTATAAAATATAGACATAATAGATATAATAGACATAGATAAAAAATATAGACAAAATACTTATAGGTATAAAATATAGACATAATAGATATAATAGTTATAGGTATAAAATATAGACATAATAGATATAGGTATAAAATATAGACATAATAGATATAATAGATATAGGTATAAAATATAGACATAATAGATATAATGCATATAGGTATAAAATAGACACATAAAATAAACATAATCATAATAGATATAATAGATATAGGTGTAAAATAGAGATACAATAGATATAGGTATAAAAAATACTTATAATATAAACAGGTATAAAATATAGATATAATAGATATAGGTATTAAATATAGACATAATAGATATAATAGATATAGGTATAAAATATAGACATAATTAAATATAGGTATAATATTTAGACATAATAGATATAATAGATATAGGTAAAAAATATAGACATAATATATATAATAGATATAGGTATAAAATATAGACGTAATACATATAATCGATATATGTATAAAATATAGACATAATAGATATAATAGATATAGGTATAAAATTGAGGCAGAATAGATATAGGTAAAAATACAGACATAATAGATATAGTAGAAATAGGTATAAAATATACACATAATAGATATAATAGATATAGGTATAAAATGTAGACATAATAGATAGGTAGAAAATGTAGACTTAATAGATATAATGGTTCTCGGTATAAAACTAGACATAATAGGTATAATAGAATACACGTATAAAATATAGACATAAGCGATGTACATATAGATATAAAATATAGGACCTAATATATAATTAGATATATTTATAAAATATAGACATAATAGATATAATAGATATAGGTATACACACTATAGAATAAAATTAGATCTTACGTGTAAAATATAGATATAATAGATATAATTAGATATAGGTATTAATATATAGATTATAATAAATAAAGGTATAAAATAATGATATAATAGTTATAATCGATATAGGTATAAAATATAGATATATACGATATAGTTATTTAAACATAAACTATAACAGTACAATAGATATAGGGTAATAAAGTATAGATAAAATTGTTATAGGTATAAAATACTTAGACATAATAGTTCTAATTGATATAGTTATATAATATAGACATAATAGATATCATTATATATAGGTATTAAAATATAGTCATAATAGATACAATTAGATATAGGAATAAATATAGCTATAATAGGTATAGGTATAAAATATAGATATAATAAGTGTAATAGATATATTTGTAAAATATAGATATCATCGATAATAGATATAGGAATAAAATATAGACATAATATATAAAATAGATATAGGTATAATATATAGACATAATAGATATAACATAGGTATTAAATACAGACGTAATAGATATAGATATAAAATATAGACATAATAGATATAAGGATCAAATATAGACTTAATAGATAAAGGTATAAAATATAGACATAATAGGCGTAATAGATATAGGTATAAAATATAGACGTAGTAGATATAACTGATAGTTTTAAAATATAGACATAATAGGTATAATAGATAGAGGGTTAAATATAGACATAATAGTTATAATAGATATAGGTATAAATACAGACATAATATACATAATATATAGGTATAAAATATAGACATAATGGATATAATAGATGAAGGTATGAAATATAGACATAATAGATATAATAGATATAGATATAAATTATAGACATAATAGTTATAATGGATATAGGTATAAAACATAGACATAATAGATATAATATATATAGGTATAAATTAAAAACGTAACAGATAAAATAGACATAGGTATAAAATATAGACATAATAGATATAGGTATAATATATAGACATAAGAGATATAATAGATATAGGAATAAAATATAGACATAAAACAAAGAGGTATAAAATACAGATATAAATGATATAGGTATAAAATATAAACATAATAGATATAATAGATATAGGTAAAAAATATAGATATAATAGATTTAGGGATAAAATATAGATATAATAGATATAATAGATATACGTATAAAATATAGATATAATAGCTATAGGTATAAAATAAAGATATAATAGATATAATAGATACAGGAATAAAATATAGATATAATAGATATAATTATAAAAAATAAAAATAATAGATATAATAGATATAGGCATAAAATAGAGATGCAATAGTTACAGGTATAAAATATCGTTATAATACATATAGGTATAAAATATAGACATAATATATATAATAGATATAGGTATAAATTATAGACATAGTAGATATAATTGATATAGGTATAAAATACAGACATAAGAGATATAATAGATACAGTTATAAAGTATAGACATAATAGATATAATAGATAGATGTATAAAATAAAAACATAATAGATATAGGCATAAAATACAGACCTAATAGATATAGGTAAAAAATATAGACATAATAGATATAATCGATATAGGTATAAAATATAGACATAAAAGATATAGGTATAAAATATAGACATAAAAGATATAGGTATAATATTTAGACATAATAGTTAAAATAGATATAGGTATGAAATATAGACATAATAGATATAATAGATATAGGTTTAAAATATAGACATAATAGATATAGGTATAAAATATAGACGTAAAGATAGAAAAGATATACGTATAAAATATACACCGAATAGATATAATCGATATAGGTGTAAAATATAGACATAGTAGATATAGATATAAAATATAGACATAATATATACTTATAAAATATAGACATAATAGATATGACAGATGTAGGTGTAAAATATAGACATAATATATAGTTATAAAATATAGACATGAAAGTTATAATAGACATAGGTATAAAACATAGACATAATAGATATAAGTAAAATATTTAGACATAATTGATATAATAGATATAGTTATAAAATATAGACATAATAGATATAATAGATATAGGTATAAAATATACACATAATAGATATAATAGATACAGGTATGAAATATAGACATAATAGATATAATAGATATAGGTATAAAATATAGACATAATAGATATAATAGATATAGGTAATAAACATAGACATAATAGATATAGGTATGAAATATAGACATAATAGATATAGAAATAAAATATAGACATAATAGATATAATAGATATAGGTACTAAATATAGACATAATAGATATAGGAATAAATATAGACATAATAGATAAAGGTATAAGATATAGACATAATAGATATAGTAGATATAGTTGTAAAACATAGACATAATACATACAATAGTTATACGTATACAATATAGACATAATAGATATAATAGATATAGGTATAAAATATAGATAAAATAGATATACGTGTAAAATATAGGTATAGTAGATATAATAGATATAGGTATAAAATATAGATATAATGAATATAGGTGTGAAATATAGATATAATAGTTATAATAGATATTATTATAAAATATAGATGTAATAGATATAGTTATAAAACATAAATATAACAGATACAATAGATATAGGTATAAAATATAGATAAAATAGTTATAGGTATCAAATATAGATATAATAGTTATAATAGATATCGGTATATAATATAGACATAATAGATATAATATATAGGTAGAAAATATAGACATAACAGATATAATAGATATAGGGATAAAATAAGGATATAATACATATAGGTATAAAATATAGATATAATTGATATAGGTATAAAATATAGACATAATAGTTATAATAGATATAGGTATAAAATATATATATAATAGGTATCGGTATAAAATATAGACATTAAAAATATAATAGATAGTGGTATAAAATATAGATATAACAGATATAGGTATAAAATATGGGTATAATAGATATAATAGATATACATATAAAATATAGATATAATAGATATAGGTATAAAACATAGACATAATAGATATCATAGATATAGGTATGAAATATAGACATAATAGATATAATAGATATAGGAATACAATATAAACATAATAGATACACGTAGAAAAGATACACATAATAGATATAATAGATATAGGTATAAAATATAGACATAATAGATAGAGGTATAAAATATAGACATAATTCATATAATAGATATAGGTATAAAATATAGACATAATATATATAATAGATATAGTTATAAAATATAGACATAATGGATCTAGGTATAAAATATAGACAGAAAAGATATAGGTATAACATTTAGACATAATAGATATAGATATAGGCATAAAATATAGACATAATAGATATAATAGATATAGGTATAAAATATAGACATAATAGATATAGGTATAAAATATAGACATAATATATATAATGGATATAGATATAAAATATAGACATAATACATAGTTATGAAATATAGACATAATCGTTATAACAGGTATAGGTGTAAAATATAGACATAATAGATACAGGTATAAAATATAGACAATAGATATAGTAGATATAGGTATAAAATATAGATATAATAGATATAATTATAAAATATAAATATAATAGATATAATAGATACAGGTAAAAAATATAGATATCATGGATATAGGTATAAAATATGGTTATAATAGATATAAGTATAAAATACAGATATAATACATAAAATAGGTATAGGCATAAAATATAGACATAATAGATATGATAGATAAATGTATAAAATATTTATATAGTAGATATAATGGATATAGGTATCAAACATACACATAATAGATATAGGTATAAAATATAGACATGATAGATATGATAGATATAGGTATAAAATATAGACATAATAGATATAATAGATATAGGTATAAAATATAGACATAATGGATATAATAGATATAGGTATGAAATATAGATATAATAGAGTTATAAAATATAAATATAACAGATAAAATAGATATCGGTATAAAATATAGATAAAATAGTTATAGGTATAAAATATAGACATAATAGGTATAACAGATATATGTATATAATATAGACATAATAGATATAATATATATAGGTATAAAATATAGACATAATAGATATAATAGATATAGGAATAAAATATAGATATAATACATATCAGTATAAAATATAGATATAATTGATATATGTATAAAATATAGACATAATGGATATAGTAGATATAAGTATAAAATATAGATATAATAGATATAGGGATAAAATATACATATAATAGATATAATAGATATACGTATAAAATATAGATATAATACGTATAGGTATAAAATAAAGAGATAATAGATATAATAGATACAGGAATAAAATATAGATATAATAGATATAATTATAAAAAATAAAAATAATAGATATAATAGATATAGGTATAAAATATAGTTATAATAGATATAGGTATAAAATATAGACATAATATATATAGTATGTATAGGTATAAATTATAGACATAATAGATATAATCGATATAGGTATAAAATACAGACATAATAGATATAATAGATACAGTTATAAAATATAGACATAATAGATATAATAGATATATGTATAAAATAAAAACATAATAGATATAGGTATAAAATACAGACATAATAGATATAGGTAAAAAATATAGACATAATAGATATAATCGATATAGGTATAATTAATAGACATAAAAGATATAGGTATAAAATATAGACATAAAAGATATAGGTATAATATTTAGACATAATAGATATAATAGATATAGGTATGAAATATAGACATAATAGATATAATAGATATAGGTTTAAAATATAGACTTAAAAGATATAGGTATAAAATATAGACGTAAAGATATAATAGATATACGTATAAAATATACACAGAATAGATATAATAGATATTGGTGTAAAATATAGACATAGTAGATATAGATATAAAATATAGACATAATATATAGTAATAAAATATAGACATAATAGATATGACAGATATAGGTGTAAAATATGGACATAATATATAGTTATAAAATATAGACATAAAAGTTATAATAGACATAGGTATAAAATATAGACATAATAGATATAGGTAAAATATTTAGACATAATTGATATAATAGATACAGTTATAAAATATAGACATAATAGATATAATAGATATAGGTATAAAATATACACATAATAGATATAATAGATACAGGTATGAAATATAGACATAATAGATATAATAGATATAGGTATAAAATATAGACATAATAGATATAATAGATATAGGTATGAAATATAGACATAATAGATATAATCGATATAGGTATAAGATATAGACATAATAGATATAATAGATATTCGTATAAAATATAGATATTATAGATATAATAGATATAGGTATATAATATAGATAAAATAGATATACGTGTAAAATATAGGTATAGTAGATACAATAGATATAGGTATAAAATATAGATATAATAAATATAAGTTTGAAATATAGATATAATAGTTATAACCGATATACGTATAAAATACAGATGTAATAGATATAGTTATAAAACATAAATATAACAGATACAATTGATATAGGTATAAAATATAGATAAAATAGTTATAGGTATCAAATATAGACATAATAGTTATAATAGATATCGGTATATAATATAGACATAATAGATATAGTACATGTAGGTATACAATATAGACATAACAGATATAATAGATAAAGGGATAAAATAAGGATATAATACATATAGGTATAAAATATAGATATAATTGATATAGGTATAAAATATAGACATAATAGTTATAATAGATATAGGTATAAAATATATATATAATAGGTATCGGTATAAAATATAGACATTAAAGATATAATAGATAGCGGTATAAAATATGGATATAACAGATAAAGGTATAAAATATGGGTATAATACATATAATAGATATACGTATAAAATATAGATATAATAGATATAGGTATAAAACATAGACATAATAGATATAATAGATATAGGTATGAAATATAGACATAATAGATATAATAGATATAGGAATACAATATAGACATAATAGATATAATAGTTATAGGTATAAAATACAGACATAATAGATATAATAGATATAGGTATAAAATAAAGACATAATAGATATAATAGATATAGGTATAAAATATAAACATAATAGATACACGTAGAAAAGATACACATGATAGATATAATAGATATAGGTTTAAAATATAGACATAATAGATAGAGGTATAAAGTATAGACATAATTGATATAATAGATATAGGTATAAAATATAGACATAATATATATAATAGATATAGGTATAAAATATAGACATAATGGATATAGGTATAAAATATAAACAGAAAAGATATAGGTATAACATTTAGACATAATAGATATAGATATAGGCAGAAAAAATAGACATAATAGATATAATAGATATAGGTATAAAATATAGTCATAATAGATATAGGTATAAAATGTAGACATAAATATATATTAGATATAGGTATAAAATATACACAGAATAGATATAATATATATAGGTGTAAAATATAGACATAAGAGATATAGATATAAAATATAGACATATTATATACAATGGATATAGATATAAAATATAGAAATAATATATAGTTATTAAATATAGACATAATCGATATAACAGATATAGGTGTAAAATATAGACATAATAGATGTAGGTATAATATTTAGACATAATAGATATAATAGATATAGTTATAAAATATAGACATAATAGATATAATAGATATAGGTATAAAATATAGACATAATGGATATAATAAATAAGGTATGAAATATAGACATAATAGAGTTATAAAATATAAATATAACAGATAAAATAGATATCGGTATAAAATATAGATAAAATAGTTATAGGTATAAAATATAGACATAATAGGTATAACAGATATATGTATATAATATAGACATAATAGATATAATATATATAGGTATAAAATATAGACATAATAGATATAATAGATATAGGAATAAAATATAGATATAATACATATCAGTATAAAATATAGATATTGATATAGGTATTAAATATAGACATAATGGATATAATAGATATAGGTATAAAATATAGATATAATAGATATAGGTATGAAATATATGTATAATAGATATAATGAATATACGTATAAAATATAGATATAATAGATATAGTAGAAAATATAGATATAATAGATATAATAGACACAGGAATCAAATATAGATAAATTATATATATTATAAAAAATAAAAATAATAGATATAATAGATAAAGGTATTAAATTGAGATAAAATAAATATAGGTATAAAATATAGTTATAATAGATATAGGTATAAAATATCGATATAATAGATATAATAGATACAGGTATTAAATTTAGACATAATAGATATAATAGACATAGGTATACAATATAAACATCATAGACATAATAGACAGTTTTAAAATATAGACATCATAGACATAATAGATATAGGTATAAAATATAGACATAATAGATATAGATGTAAAATATAGACATAATAGATATAATAGATACAGTTATAAAGTATAGACATAATAGATATAATAGATATAGGTATAAAATAAAGACATAATAGATATAGGTATAAAATACAGACATAATACATATGATCGATACAGATTAAAAATATAGACATAATAGATATAAGAATAAAGAATAGACATAATAGATATAATAGATATAGGCATAAAATATAGACATAATAGATATAGGTATAAAACATAGACATAAAAGGTATAGGTATGAAATATAGACATAATAGATATAATAGACATATGTATAAAATATAGATATAATAGATATAGGTATAAAATATAGATATAATACATGTAATCGATATACGTATAAAATATAGATATAATTGATATAGTCATAAAATATAGATATAATAGATATAATAGATATAGGTATAAAATATAGATAAAATAGATATAATTATAAAATATAAATCTAATAGATATGATATAGGTATTAAATATAGATATTAGAAATATAGGTACAAAATATAGACATAATAGATATAGGTCTAAAATATAGTTTTAATAGATATAATAGAGGTATTAAATATAGACATAAGATATAATAGATATAGTTACAAAATATAGACATAATAGATATAATAGATATAGGAATAAAATATAGACATAATAGATATAATAGATATAGGTACTAAATATAGACATAATAGATATAGGTATAAATATAGACATAATAGATATAGGTATAAAATATAGACATAAGAGATATAATAAATATAGGTATAAAATAAAGACTTAATAGATTTAGGTATACAATGTAGACAAAATAGATATAATATATATAGGTATAAAATATAGGCATAATAGATATAGTAGAGGTATAAAATATAGACATAATTGATATAATTGATAGAGTAATAAAATATAGACATAATAGATATAATAGACAGAGGTATAAAATATAGACATAACAGATATAATAGAAATAAGTATGAAATATACCCATAATAGATAGAATAGAAATAGGTATAAAATATACACATAATAGATATAATAGATATAGGTATAATATATTGACATAATAGATAGAGGTATAAAATATAGACATAATAGATATAATAGATATAGGTAATAAATATAGACATAATAGATATAGGTATGAAATATAGACATAATAGATATAGAAATAAAATATAGACATAATATATATAATAGATATAGGTACTAAATATAGACATAATAGATATAGGTATAAATATAGACATAATAGATATAGGTATAAGATATAGACATAATAGATATAGTAGATATAGTTGTAAAACATAGACATAATACATAAAATAGTTATACGTATACAATATAGACATAATAGATATAATAGATATAGGTATAAAATATAGACATAATAGATGTAAGAAATATAGGTATAAAAGAGAGACATAATGGATTTCATAGATATAGGTATAAAATATAGACATAATAGATATAATAGACATAGGTATAATATATCCACATAATAGATATAATAGATATAGGTTTAAAATATAGACATGATAGATATAATAAATAAAGGTATGAAATATAGATATAATAGATATAGGGACAAAATATAGATGTAATAGATATAATGGATATAGGTATAAAATATAGATATAATAGATATAGTTATAAAATATAAATATAATAGATACAATAGATATAGGTATGAAATGTAGATACAATAGATATAGGTATAAAATATAGACATAATAGGTATAATAGATATAGGTATAAAATATAGACATAATAGATATAATAGATATAGGTATAAAATATAGATATAATAGATATACTTATAAAAAAAGGTACAATAGATATATGTATAAAATATAGATATAATAGATATAATAGATACAGATATAAAATATAGATAAAACAGATAAAATAATAAAATATAAATATAATAGATATAATAGATATAGGCATAAAATAGAGATATAATAGATATAGGTTTAAAATACTGTTATAATAGATATAGGTATAAAATATAGATATAATAGATATAATGGATAGAGGTATAAAATATAGACATAATTGATATACGTATCAAACTTTGAAATAATGGTTATAATAGATATAGGTATTAAATATAGACATAATAGATATATGTATAAAATATAGACCTAATAGATATAATAGATATAATTATAAAATATGCACATAATAGATATAAGAGAGGTTTAAAATATAGACATAATAGACATAGATATACGTATAAAATATAGACAGATATAAAAGATATAGACGGATATAAAAGATATTGGTATAAAATATACACATAATACATATAATAGACATAGTAATAAAATATAGATATAATAGGTAGAGGTATAAAATATAGACATAATAGATATAATAGATAGAGGTATAAAATATAGACATAATAGATATAATAGATTGAGGTATAAAATATGGACATAAGAGATATAACAGATAGATGTATGAAATATAGTTAAAATAGATATAATAGATATTGCTATTAAATATATACAATAGATATAATAGATATAGGTATAAATAGTAGACATAATAGATATAATAGATACAGACATAATAGATCAAATAGACATATCTATTATGTCAAATATAGACATAATAGATAGAATATATATAGGTATAAAATATAGACCTCGTAGATATAATAGATATAAGTATTGAAAATAGACATAATAGATATAGGTATAAAATACAAATATAATAGATATAATAGAGGTATAAAATGCAGTCATACTAGATATAATAGATATAGGTATAAAATATAGACACAATAGATAAAGGAATAAAATAGACATAATAGATGTAATGGATATAGGTAAAAAAAAGACATAATAGATATAGGTTAAAATATAGACATAATTGAAATAATATGCAGTTATAAAACATAGACAAAATAGATATAATAAATAGAGGTATAAAATATAGACATAATTGATATAATAGATATAATGGATAGAGGTATAAAATATAGACATAATAGATATAATAGATATAGGTACAAAATATAGACATAATAAATATAGTATATAGACGTGTAAAATATAGACATAATAGATATATCAGATAGACGTATGAAATATAGAAAAAATAGATATAATAGATATAAGAGATGGAGGTATAAAATATAGACAAAATAGATATGGCAGATAGAGGTATAAAATATAGACATAATAGATGTAATAGATAGAGGTATAAAATATAGACCTAATAGATATAATAGATATAGGTATTAAATATAGACATAAAAGATATAGGTATAAAATATAGACAAAATAGATATAATAGATATAGGTATTGAATATAGACACAATAGATATAGGTGTAAAATATAGACATAATAGATATAGGTATAAAATATAGACATAATAGATATAATAGATATAGGTATAAAATATAGACCTAATTGATAGATATAGGTATAAAATATAGACATAATAGATATAATAGCTATAGGTATAAAATATAGATATAATAGATATAATAGATATAGGTATAAAATATAGACATAATAGATACAATAGATATAGACATAATAGATATAAGAGATATTGGTATAAAATACAGACATAATAGATATAACAGATATAGGTATAAAATATAGACATAATAGATATAATAGATGTAGGTATAAAATATAGACATCATAGATACAATATATATATATAAATTATAGACATAATTGGTATAATATATATAGGTATAAAATACAGACATAAATGATATAATAGATATAGGTATACAATATATACATAATAGATATAATAGATATAGTTATAAAATATAGACATAATGGATATAATGGATATAGGTATAAAATATAAACAGAAGAGATATAATAGATATAGGTATAAAATATAGACATAATAGATATAATATATACAGGTATAAAATATAGATATGATAGATATAATAGATATACGTATAAAAAATAGATATAATAGATACAATAGATATAGAGAGATATAATAGATATAGGTATAAAATTTTGACATAATGCATACAATAGATATAGTTATAAAATATAGATAAAAGAGATATAGGCATAACATATAGACATAATATATATAATAGATATAGGTATAAAATATAGACACAATAGATATAATAAATATAGGTATAAAATACAGACATAATAGATATAATAGATATAGGTATAAAATATAGACATAATATATATAGGTATAAAGTATAGACAAAATAGGTATAGCACATATAGCTATAAAATATAGACATAATACATACAATATATATAGGTATACAATATAGACATAAGAGATATAATAGATATAGGTATAAAATATAGACATAATAGATATAACTAATATAGTTATCAAACAGAGACATAATAGATTTGATAGATATTGGTATAAAATATAGACAGAATAGATATAATAGACATAGGCATAAAATCTAGACCTAATAGATATAATAGATATAGGTATAAAATATAGTCATAATGGATATAATAGATATACGGATAAAATATATATATAATTGATATAGACATAAAATATACATATAATAGATATAATAGACATAGGTATAAAATATAGATATAATAGATATAATTATAAAATGTAAATCTAATGGATATAATAGATATAGGTATTAAATATGGATATAAGAAATATAGGTATAAAATATAGTTATAATAGATATAGGTATAAAATATAGACATAATAGATATGCGTATAAAATATAAGCATAATAGACATAAGAGATAAAGATATTAAATATAGAGATAAGAGATATAATAGATATAGGTATAAAATACAGACCTAAGAAATATAATCGATACAGGTATAAAATATAGATACAATTGATATAGGTATAAAATATAGATATAATAGATATAATAGATATACGTATAAAATATAGATATAATTGATATTGTCATAAAATATAGATATATATAATAGATAGAGGTATAAAATATTGAAATAATGGATATAATTATAAAATACAAAACTAATAGATATAATAGTTATAGGTATTAAATATAGATATAAGAAATATAGGTATAAAATATTGTTATAATAGATATAGTTACAAAATATAGATAATAGATATAATGGATATAGGTATGAAATATAGACATAATGGATATAATAGATATAGGCATAAAATATAGACATAGATATAGGTATAAAACATAGACATAATAGGTATAGGTATGAAATATAGACATAATAGATATTATAAAAAAGTGTATAAAATATGGACATAATAGATATATGTATAAAATATAGACATAATAGGTATAGTAGAGGCAGCTATTAAATATAGACATAATAGATATAGGTTTAAAATATAGACATAATAGATATAAAATATATAGGTATAAAATATAGATATAATAGATAAAATAGATATAGGTATAAAATATAGATATAACAGATATAGGTAGAAAATATAGATATAATAGATACAGGTATAAAATTCAGAAATAATAGATATTATAGATATATTTATAAAATATAGACATAATAGATCTAATAGATATAGGTATAAAATATAGACATAATAGATAGAATATGTATAGGTATGAAATATAGACATAATAGATATAATAGATATACGTATTAAATATAGACATCATAGATATAGGTATAAAATATTGATAAAATAGATATAATAGATAGAGTTTTAAAATATAGTCACAGTAGATATAATAGATATAGGTATAAAATATAGACATAATAGATATAGGCATAAAACACAGACATAACAGATGTAATGTATATAGGTATAAAATAAAGATATAATAGACATAGGTTAAAATATAGATATAATAGAAATAATATGTAGTTATAAAACATAGACAAAATAGATATAATAAATAGAGGTATAAAATATAGACATAATTGATATAATAGATATAATGGATAGAGGCATAAAATATAGACATAATATATATAATAGATAGACGTATAAAATTAGGCATAATAAATATAACAGATAGACGAATAAAATATAGACAAAATAGATATAATAGATATAACAGATAGAAGTATAAAATATAGAAATAATAGATATGCCAGATAGTGGTATAAAATATAGACATAATAGATGTAATAGATAGAGGTATAAAATATAGACCTAATAGATGTAAGAGTTTAAGCTATAAAATATAGACATAAAAGATATAATAGATAGTGGTATAAAATATAGACAATAGATATAATAGATACAGGTATAAAATATAGACATAATAAGTATAATAGATATAGACAAAATAGATATAATAGATATAGGTTTAAAATATAGACATAATAGATATAATAGATACAGGTATAAAATATAGATATAATAGATATAGGTATAAAATATAGATATAATAGATATAATAGTTATACGTATAAAATACAGATATAATAGATATAGGTATAAAATACAGAAATAATAGATATGATAGATACAGTTATAAAATATAGACATAATAGATATAATAGATAGAGCTATAAAATATGGACATATTAGATATAATAGATAGAGGTATAAAATATAGATATAATGGATATAGGTAAAAAATACAGATATAATAGATATAATAGATTTACGTATAAAATATAGATACAATAGCTATAGGTATAAAATATAGATATAATAGATATAATAGATACAGATATAAAATATAGATATAATTGATGAAATTACAAAATATAAATATAATAGATAAAATAGATATAGGTATAAAATATATACATAATAGGTATAGCTATAAAATATGGACATAATAGATATAATACATATCGTTATAAAATATAGACATAATAGACATAACAGATATAGTTATAAAATATAGTCATAATAGATATAATAGATATAGGTATAAAATATAGACATATAAGATATAATAGATATAGGCATATAATATAGTAATAAAAGATATAATACATATAGGTATGAAATATAGATATAATAGATATAATAGATATACATATAAAACATACACATAATTGATATAATAGATATAGGTATAAAATATAGACATAAGAGATATAGATATAAAATATAGACATATTATATACAATGGATATAGATATAAAATATAGAAATAATATATAGTTATTAAATATAGACATAATCGATATAACAGATATAGGTGTAAAATATAGACATAATAGATGTAGGTATAATATTTAGACATAATAGATATAATAGATAATAGTTATAAAATATAGACATAATAGATATAATAGATATAGGTAAACAATACAGACATAATAGATATAATAGATATAGTTATAAAATATAGACATAATAGACATAACAGATATAGTTATAAAATATAGTCATAATAGATATAATAGATATAGATATAAAATATAGACATACTTGATATGATAGATATAACTATAAATATAGACAAAATAGATATAATAGACATAGGTATAAAATACAGATATAATAGATATAATATATACAGGTACAAAATATGGATATAATAGATATAGGTATAAAATATAGATATAATAGATATAATAAATATAATAGATATAGGTATATAGGTACAGATATAGGTAAAAACATAGACATAATGGATATGATAGATATAATAGATATAATATACATATATATACATAATAGATATAAGAGATATAGTTATAAAATATAGACATAATAGATATAATAGATACAGGTATAAAATATAGATACAATAGATATAGGTACAAAATATAGATACAATAAATGTAATAGGTATACGTATAAAATATAGTTATAATAGATATAGGTATAAGATATAGATTTAATAGATATAATAGATAAAGGAACAAAATATAGACATAATAGATATAAGAAATATAGGTATTAATTAGAGACATAATTGATTTGATAGATATAGGTATAAAATATAGACATAATAGATATAATAGATATAGGTACAAAATAAAGACATAATAGATATAATAGATATTGGTATAAAGTATAGACATAATAGATTTAATAGATATAAGTATAAAACATATATAGATATAATAGATATAGGCATAAAATACAGACATAATAGATATAATAGGTATTGGTATTAAATATAGACATAATAGATGTAATAGATATAGCTATGAAATATACACATAATAGATATGATAGATATAGGTATAAATTATAGACATAATAGGTTTAATTGATATAGGTAAAAAATATAGCCATAATAGATATAATAGGTATAGGTATAAAATATAGACATAATAGATATAGGTATAAAATACAGATAAAATAGATTTAATAGATATAGGTATAAAACATTTATATGATAGATATAATAGATATAGATATGAAATATGGACATAATAGACACAATAGATATAGGTATAAAACATAGACATAATAGATATAATAGATATAGGTATAAAATATAGACATAATATATATAATAGATATACCTATAGAATATATATAATATATATAATAGATATACGTGTAGAATATAGACATAATAGATATAATACATATAGGTATAAAATATACACATAAGAGATATAATAGATACATGTATAAAATGCAGACATAATAGATATAATAGATATAGGGAAAAAATATAGACAAAAAAGATATAATACATATAGGTATAAAATATAGACATCATCGATATAATAGATATAGGTATAAAATAAAGACGTAATAGATGTAGATATAAAATATAGATATAATAGATAGAATAGAGAGAGGTATAAAATATAGACATAATCGATATAGGTATAAAATATATACATAATAGATATAGGGGATATAGATATAAAATATAGACATAATAGATATAATAGATACAGGTATAAAACATAGATATAATAGATATAGGTACAAAATATAGATATAATACATATAATTGATATAGGTATAAAATATAGAAATAATAAAAATATAGGTATAAAATATAGATTTAATAGATATAATAGATAAAGGAATAAAATACAGATATAATAGATATAATTATAAAAAATAAATATAATAGCTACAATAGATATATGTATAAAATAGAGAAACAATAGATATAGGTATAAAATAGAGTTATAATAGATATAGGTGTAAAATATAAATATAATAGATATAATAGATATAGGTATAAAATATAGACCTAATAGATATAATAGATAGAGGTATTAAATATAGACATAATAGATATATATGATAGAGGAATAAAATATAAACATAAGAGATATAATATATAAAGGTATAAAATATAGTCATAATAGATATAATAGATATTGGTATGAAATATAGACATAACAGATATAGGTATAAAATATAGACATAATAGATATAATAGATATAGGTATAAAATATAGACATAAGAGGTATAATAGATATAGGAATAAAATACAGACATAATAGATATAATCGATATAGGTATGAAATATAGACATAAGCGATATAGGTATAAAATATAAACATAATAGATATAATAGATATAGGTAAAAAATGTAGACATAAGTGATATAATAGATATAGGAATAAAATATAGACATAACAAATATAATCGATACAGGTATAAATTATACACATAATAGATATAGGTATAAAATAGAGACATAATAGATATAATAGATATCGGGATAAAATATAGACATAATACATACAAAAGATATAGGTATACAATATAGACATAATAGATTCAATAGATATAGGTATAAAATATAGGCGTAATAGATATAATTGATACAGACATAATAGATATAATCGATAAAGGTATAAAATATAGACACAAAAGACATAATAAATAAATGTATAAATTATAGACATAATAGATATAATAGATAGAGGTAAAATATAGACTTAATAGATATAATAGATATAGGTATAAAATATAGACATAATAGGTATAATAGATATAGTTATAAAATATAGACATAATAGATATAACAGATATAGGTATAAAATATAGACATAATATATATAATGCAGAGAGGTATAAAAAATAACATGATAGACATAATAGATAGATGTATAAATTATAGACATAATAGATACTATTGCTAGAGGTGAAATATAGACATAATAAATATAATAGATATAGGTATAAAATACAGACATAAAAGATATAATAGATATAGGTTTAAAACATAGACATAATAGATATAGGTATAAAATATAGACATAATAGATATACATATAGGTATAAAATATAGACATAATAGATATAATACGTTTAGGTATAAAATGTAGACATAATACATAAAATAACAATAGGTTTAAAATATAGACATAATATATATAGGTATAAAATATAGACATAATACATATAATATATATAGGTATAGAATATACACATAATAGTTATGATATATATAGGTATAAAATATAGACAGAATAGATATAATAGATATAGGTATAAAATGTAGCATAATAGATATAATACATATAGGTATAAAATATAGACATAGTAGATATAGGAGTAAAATACAGACATAATGGATATAATAGATAAAGGTATGAAATATAGATATAATAGATATAGGTATAAAATATAGATATAATAGATATAATTGATATACGAATAAAATATAGATATAATTGATATAGGCATAAAATATAGATATAAGAGATACAGGTTTAAAATATACACATAATAGACATGATAGATATAAGTATTAAATATAGACGTCATAGATACAATAGATAGATGTATAAAATGTAGACATAATAGATATAATAAGTATAGGTATAAAATATAGACATAACAGTTATAATAGACATAGGTATAAAATATAGACATAATAGATATACTAGGCATAACTTTAAAATATAGATATAATAGATATAGATATAAAATAAAGATATAATAGTTATAATACATACAGGAATAAAATATAGATATAATAGATATAATTATAAAATATAAATATAATAAATATAATAGATATAGGTATGAAATATAGACATAAGAGATATTGGTATGAAATATACACACAATAGATATAACAGATACAGTAAAAATATAGACATAATAGATATAATAGATATACGTATGAAATATAGACATAGTAGATATAATAGATATAGGTTTAAAATAGAAATAATAGATACAGGTATAAAAAATAGATATAACGGAAGGAATAGATATGGGTATGAAATACAGACATAATAGATATACTAGATATAGGGATGAAATATAGACATTATAGCTATAATAGATATAGGTATAAAATATAGACATAATACATATAATAGATACAGGTATAAAATATAGATATAATAGATATACGTATGAAATATAAACGTAAATGATAGAATAGACATAGGTATAAAAAATAGACATAATATATATAATACATATACGAATGAAATATAGACATAGTAGATATAATAGATATAGATATATAATACAGACATAATAAGTATAGGTATAAAATATGGACATAATAGATATCATAGATAGAGGTATAAAATACAGACATAATAGATATAATAGATATAGGTATAAAATATAGATACAACAGATATAATAGATATAGGTATAAAATATAGTCATAATAGATATAATAGACATAGGTATAATATGCAGACAGAAGAAATATAATAGATATCAGTATGAAATATAGACAAAATTGATATAATAGATATACGTATAAAATATAGACATAATAGATATAATAGATAAAGGAATAAAATATAAACATAATAGATATACTAGATATACGTATAAAATATAGATATAGTGGATATAATAGATATAGGCATAAAATATAGACAAAATAGATATAATAGGTATAGGTATAAAATATAGACATAATAGATATAATAGATATAGGTTTGAAATATAGACATAAGAGATATCGGTGTAAAATAGAGACAGAATAGATATAACAGATATACTTCTAAAATATAGACATAATCGTTATAATAGATATAGGTATAAAATATAGACATAAGAGATATAGGTATAAAATACAGACATAATAGATATACTAGACATAGGTATTAAATATAGACATAATAGATATAATAGATATAGGTATAAAATATAGATATAATAGATATAGATATAGGTATAAAATATAGATATAAAGATATAATAGATATAGGTATAAAATATAGATATATTAGTTATAGGTATAAAATATGGATATAATTGATATAATAGATATAGGTATAAAAAATAGACATAATAGATATAGGTATAAAATATAGACCTAAGTGATATAATAGATATAGGTATAACATATACACAAAATAGATATAATAGATATAGGTATAAGATATACACATAAGAGACATAATAGATATAGGTATAAAATATAGACCTTATAGATTTAATAGATATAGGTATAAAATATAGACAGAATAGATATAGGTATAAAATATAGGCATAATAGATAGATATAAGTATAAAATGAAGACATAATAGATATAATAGATATAGGGATCAAATATAGACATAAAAGACATAACACATATAGGTATAAAATAAAGACATCATAATAGATAGGTATAAATATAGATATAATAGATATAGGTATAAAATATAGACATAATAGATATAGGTATAAAATATAGACATAATTGATATAGGTATAAAATATAGAGTTAATAGATATACGTATACAATATAGACATAATATATTTAAGATATATAGGTATAAAATATAGACATAATAGACATAATAGATATAGATATAAAATATAGACATAATAGATATAATAGATATAGGTATAATATATAGGCATAATAGATATAATAGACTTATAAAATATAGACATAATAGATATAACTGATAGAGTTATGAAATATAGACATAATAGATATAATAGATAGAGGGATAAAATATAGACATAATATATATAGTAGATATAGGTATAAAATACAGACATAATAGATATAATAGATATAGTTATAAAATATAGACATAATAGATATATTAGATTTAGGTATAAAATGTAGACGTAATAGTTATAGGTATAAAATATAGACATAATAGATATAATAGATGTAGGTATGAAATAGAGACACAATAGATATAATAGATATAGGTATATAAATAGACACATAACAGATATAATAAAGATACGTATAAAATAAAGACATAATAGATATAATAAATATAGATATAAAATATAGACAAAATAGATACAGGTACAAAATATAGACATATAGACATAATAGATATAATAGATATAGGTATAAAATATACATATAATAGATATAATAGATATAGGTAAAAAATGAAGACATAATAGATATAATAGATATAGGGATAAAATACAGACATAAAACATATAATACATATAGGTATAAAATATAGACATCATAGATATATTAGATATAGGTATAAAATATAGACATAATAGATATAGGTATAAAATATAGACATTTTAGATACAATCGACAGAGGTATAAAATATAGACATTATAGATATAGGTATAAAATATTACATAATAAATAGAATAGATAGAGGTACAAAATATAGACATAATAGATAAAGATATAAAATATAGACATAATTGATATAAGAGATATAGATATAAAATATGGACATAATAGTTATAATAGATAAAGGTATAAAATGTAGACAAAATAGATATAATATATATAAGTATAAAATATAGATATAATAGATATGGGTATAAAATATAGATATAGTAAATAAAATAGATATACTTATTAAATACAGATATAATAGATATAGGTATAGAATATGGATATAATAGATATAGGTATAAAATATAGTTATAATAGATATAGGTATAAAATATAGATAAAATAGATAAAATAGATATAGTTATAAAATATAGACATAATAGTTATAATAGATATAGGTATAAAATATAGACTTAATAGAAATAATAGATATAGGGATAAAATATAGACATAATAGATATAATAGATACAGTTATAAAATATAGTAATAATAGATATAATACATATAGGTATGAAATATAGACACCATA
The DNA here is from genome assembly GCF_007565055.1 of Rhinopithecus roxellana. Lineage (NCBI taxonomy): Eukaryota > Metazoa > Chordata > Mammalia > Primates > Cercopithecidae > Rhinopithecus > Rhinopithecus roxellana. Next base: position 132,449 of record NW_022143352.1, read on the forward strand.
GATATAACAGATATAAGTATAAAAAATAGACGTAATAAATATAGGTATAAAATATAGACATAATAGATAAAATAGATATAGGTAAAAAAATAGACATAATAGATATAATACATATAGGTATAAAATATAGACGTAACAGATATAATAGACATAGGTATAAAAAATAGACAAAATAGATATAATAGATATAGGTATAAAATATAAACATAATAAATATAATAGATACAGGTACAAAATATAGATATAATATATATAGGTATAAAATATAGCTATAACAGATATAATAGATATATGTATAAAGAATAGATACAATAGATAAAGGTATAAAATATAGACAATAGATATAATAGATATAGGTATAAAATATATATATAATGGATATAATTATAAAATATAAATATTAAAGATATAATAGATATAGGAAAAAAATGTAGATATATTAGATATAGATATAAAATATGGTTATAATAAATATTAGTATAAAATATAGATATAACAGTTAATGTAGATATAGGCATAAAATATAGACATAATAAATATGATAGATATATGTATAAAATATAGATATAATAGATATAATTGATATAGGTATCAAATACAGATATAATAGAAATAGCTATAAAATATAGATATAGTGGATATAATAGATATAGGCATAAAATACAGACATAATAGATATAATAGATATAGGTATAAAATATAGACATAAGAGATATAATAGATAAACACATAAAACATAGACATAATAGATATAATAGATATAGGTATAAAATATAGACATAATAGATATGGGTATAAAATATAAACATAATAGATATAATAGATATAGGTATAAAATATAGACATAAGAGATATAATAGATATAGGTATGCAATACAGACATAATACACATAATCGATACTGGTAAAAAATATAGACATAATAGATATAGGTATAATGTATAGACATAATAAATATAATAGATATAGGTATAAAATATAGACATAATACATACAATAGATATAAGTATAATTTAGAGACATAATAGATTTGATAGATATAGGTATAAAATATAGACATAAGAGACATAGGTATAAAATATAGACATAATAGATATAATAGATATGGTACAAAATATAGACATAATAGATACAGGTATAAAATATAGACATAATACATATAGTCGACACAGGTATAAAATATAGACATAATACATATCACCGATACAGGTATAAAATATAGACATAATAGATATAGGTATAAAATACAGATATAATACATATAAAAGTATAAGTATAAAATATAGACATAATAGATATAATAGATATAGGTATAAAATATAGACATAATAGATATAACAAATATAGGTATAAAATAGAGACATAATAGATTTGATTGATATAGGTATAAAATATAGAGGTAATAGGTATAATAGACATAGGTGTAAAATATAGACATAATACATAAAATAGATATAGGTACAAAATACACACATAATAGATATAATAGATAAAGGTATAAAATAGAGATATAATAGATATAGGCATAAAATACAGATATAATAGATATAATAGATATACGTATAAAATATAGATATAACTAATATAGTCATAAAATATAGATATAATAGATATAATAGATATAGGTATAAAATAAAAGTATAATAGTTATAATTATAAAACATAAATCTAATAGATATAATAGATATAGGTATTAAATATACATATAAGAAATATAGTTATAAAATATACTTAGATATACGTATAAAATATAGATATAATAGAAATAATTGATAGAGGTATAAAATACAGACAAAATAGATATAATAGATATAGTTATAAAATATAGACATAATAGATATAATAGATATAGGTATACAATATAGACAAAATAGACATAATAGATATAGGTATAAAATATAGACATAATAGATATAATAGAAATAGGTAAAAAATATAGACATAATAAATATAGGTATAAAATATAGACATAATAGACATAACAGATATAGGTATAAAATATAGATATAATAGATATAATAGATATAGTTATAAAATATAGCCGTCATAGATATAAAAGATATAGGTATAAAATATAGACATAATAGATATAATAGATAAATGTATAAAATATAGACATAATAGATATAGGTATAAAATATAGACATGATATATATAATAGATATAGGTATTAAATATAGACATAATAGATATAGGTATAAAATATAGACATAATAGATATAGGTATAAAATATAGACATAATAGATATATTAGATTTAGGTATAAAATATAGACGTAATAGATGACGGTATAAAATACAGATAAAATAAATATAAAGATAAATTTATAAAATATAGATATAATAGATATAGGTATAAAATATAGATATAATACATATAATAGATATACGTATAAAATATAGATATATTTGATATAGTCATAAAATGTAGATATAATAGATATAGGAATAAAATATAGATATGATACATAAAATTATAAAATATAAATCTAATAGATATAATAGATATAGGTATTAAATATAGATATAAGAAATATAGTTATAAAATGTACTTAGATATACGTATAAAATATAGATATAATAGAAATAATTGATAGAGTTATAAAATACAGACAAAATAGATATAATAGATATAGTTATAAAATATAGACATAATAGATATAATAGATATAGGTATACAATATAGACAAAATAGACATAATAGATATAGGTATAAAATATAGACATAATAGATATAATAGAAATAGGTAAAAAATATAGACATAATAGATATAGGTATAAAATATAGACATAATAGACATAACAGATATAGGTATAAAATATAGATATAATAGATATAATAGATATAGTTATAAAATATAACCGTCATAGATATAAAAGATATAGGTATAAAATATAGACATAATAGATATAATAGATATAGGTATAAAATACAGACATAATAGATATAGGTATAAAATAGAGACATGATATATATAATTGATATAGGTATTAAATATAGACATAATAGATATAGGGATAAAATATAGACATAATAGATATAGGTATAAAATACAGACATAATAGATATATTAGATTTAGGTATAAAATATAGACATAATAGATAAAATAGATATAAGTATAAAATATAGACATAATAGATATAATAGATATAGGTATAAAATATAGACCCAATAGGTATAAAAGTTATAGTTATAAAATATAAACATAATAGATATAATAGATAGAGGTATAAAATATAGACATAATAGATATAAAAGATAGAGCTATAAAATATAGACATAATAGATATAATAGATATAGGTATAAAATACAGACATAATAGATATAGGTATAAAATAGAGACATGATATATATAATTGATATAGGTATTAAATATAGACATAATAGATATAGGGATAAAATATAGACATAATAGATATAGGTATAAAATACAGACATAATAGATATATTAGATTTAGGTATAAAATATAGACATAATAGATAAAATAGATATAAGTATAAAATATAGACATAATAGATATAATAGATATAGGTATAAAATATAGACCCAATAGGTATAAAAGTTATAGTTATAAAATATAAACATAATAGATATAATAGATAGAGGTATAAAATATAGACATAATAGATATAAAAGATAGAGCTATAAAATATAGACATAATAGATATAATAGATATAGGTATAAAATATAGACCTATTAGGTATAAGAGATATAGTTATAAAATATAGACATAATAGATATAATAGATAGAGGTATAAAATACAGACATAATAGATATAATAGATATAGTTACAAAATATTGATATAATAGATATAATAGATAAATTTATACAATATAGATATAACAGACATAATGAATATATGTACAAAATATAGACATAATAGATATAATAGATATAGGTAAAAAATACAGATATAGTGGATATAATAGATGTAGGCATAAAATATAGACATAATAGATATAATAGATATAGGTATAAAATATAGACATAATAGATATAATAGATATAGGTATAAAATATAGACATAGATATAATAGATATAGGTTTAAAATATAGACATGATAGATACAATAGATATACACAGAAGAGATATAATAGATATAGGTATAAAATGCAGACATAATAGATATAATACATATAGGTATAAAATATAGACATAATAGATGTAATAGATATAGGTACAAAATATAGACATAACAGATATAGGAGTAAAATACAGACATCATAGATATAATAGATAAAGGTATGAAATACAGATATAAGAGATATAGGTATAAAATATAGATATAATAGATATAATAGATAAAGTTATAATATATAGATATAGATATATGTAAAAAATATAGATATAATAGATATAATAGATATACGTATAAAATATAGATATATTTGATATAGTCATAATATATAGATATAATAGATATAGGAATAAAACATAGATATAATAGATATAATTATAAAATATAAATCTAATATATATAATAGATATGGGTATTAAATATAGATATAAGAAATATAGGTATAAAATATAGTTCTAAAAGATATAGTTATAAAAAATAGATAGATATAATAGAGGTATAAAATATAGACATAATAGATATAATAGATAGAGTTATAAAATATAGACATAATAGATATAAAAGATATAGTTACACAATATAGACATAATAGACATAATAGATATTTTTAAAAAATATAGACTTAATAGATATAATAGATATAGGTGAAAAATATAGATATAGTGGATATAATAGATATAGGCATAACATATAGACATAATAGATATAATAGATATAGGTATAAAATATAGACCTAAGAGATATAATAGATATAGGTATAAAATATAGACCTAATAGATATAATAGATATAGGTATAAAATATAGACATAATAGATACTATAGATATAGACATAATATATATAATAGATATAGGTATAAAATATAGACATAATAGATATAATAGATAAAGGCATGAAATATAGACATAATAGATATAGGTATTAAATATTGACATAATAGATACAATTGATACAGGTATAAAATATACACATAATAGATATAATATTTATAGGTATAAAATATAGACATTATAGATATAATAGATATAGGTGTTAAATATAGACATAGTAGATACAGATACAGGTATAATAGATATAATATTTATAATAGATACAGGAATAAAATATAGATATAATAGATATAGTTATAAAATATAAATATAACAGATAAAATAGATATAGGCATAAAATATAAATATAAGAGATATAGGTATAAAATATAGACATATTAGGTATAATAGATATAGGTATAAAATATAGACATAATAGATATAATACATATACCTATAAAATATACACATAGTTGATATAATAGATATAGGTACACAATATAGACATAATAGATATAGGTATAAAATATAGTTATAATAGATATAATAGATACACGTATGAAAAATAGATATAATACATACAGGTATAAAATATAGACATAAGAGATATAAGAGAGGTATAAAATATAGACATATTTGTTATACATATACGTATAAAATATAGACATAATAGATATAATAGATATAGACAGTTATAATAGATATAGGTATAAAATATAGACAAAATGCATATAATAGATATAGTTATATAATATAGGTTTAAAAGATATAAGTATAAAATATAGATATCATAGACATAATTATAACATATAAATATAATAGATATAAAAGATATAGGTATAAAATATAGATAGAAGAAATATAGGTATAAAATATAGTTATAATAGATATAGGTATAAAATATAGATATAATAGATATAATACATATAGGTATTAAATATAGACAAAATAGTTATAGTTATAAAATACAGACATAATAGATATAGGTATAAAATATAGATATAGATATAATAGATATAGGTATAAAATATAGACATAATAGATGTAAAAGATATAGGTATTAAATATAGACATAATAGATATAGGTATAAAATATAGACATAATAGATATAGGTATAAAATATAGACATAATAGATACAGGTATAAAATATAGACATAATAGATATAATAAATATAGGTATAAAATATAGACTTAATAGACATAGGTATAAAATAGAGACATAATAGATATAATACATATAGGTATTAACTATAGATATAATAGATATAGGTATAAAATACAGACATGATAAATATAATAGATATAGGTATAAAATATAGAAATAATAGATACAGTTATAAAATCTAGACATAATAGTTATAGGTATAAAATATAGACATAAGAGATATAATAGATAAAGATATAAAATATAGACATAATAGATATAATAGATATAGGTATAAAATATAGACATAAGAGATATAATAGATATAGGTATGCAATACAGACATAATACGCATAATCGATACTGGTATAAAATATAGACATAATAGATATAGGTATAATGTATAGACATAATAAATATATTAGACATAGATATAAAATATAAACATAATACATACAATAGATATAAGTATAATTTAGAGACATAATAGATTTGATAGATATAGGTATAAAATATAGACATAATAGATATAATACGCATAGCTATAAAATAGAGACATAATAGATACATTAGATATAGGTATAAAATATAGACATAAGAGACATAGGTATAAAATATAGACATAATAGATATAATAGATATGGTACAAAATATAGACATAATAGATATAGGTATAAAATATAGACATAATACATATAGTCGACACAGGTATAAAATATAGACATAATACATATAATCGATACAGGTATAAAATATAGACATAACAGATATAGGTATAAAATACAGACATAATACATATAATAGGTATAAGTAAAAAATATAGACATAATAGATATAATAGATATAGGTATAAAATATAGACATAATAGATATAACAAATATAGGTATAAAATAGAGACATAATAAATTTGATTGATATAGGTATAAAATATAGAGATAATAGATATAATAGACATAGGTGTAAAATACAGACATAATAGATAAAATAGATATAGGTACGAAATACACACATAATAGATATAATAGATAAAGGTATAAAATAGAGATATAATAGATATAGGCATAAAATACAGATCATATAGATATACGTATAAAATATAGATATAATTAATATAGTCATAAAATATGAGATAATAGATATAATAGATATAGGTATAAAATAAAGGTATAATAGATATAATTATAAAATATAAATATAGATATAATAGAATAGGTATTAAATATACATATAAGAAATATAGTTATAAAATATACTTAGACATACGTAAAAAATATAGATATAATAGAAATAATAGATAGAAGTATAAAAATACAGACAAAATAGAAATAATAGATATAGTTATAAAATATAGACATAATAGATATAGATATAGGTTTACAATATAGACAAAATAGACATAATATATAGGTATAAATATAGACATAAAAGATATAATAGAAATAGGTAAAAAATATAGACATAATAGATATAGGTATAAAATATAGACATAATAGACATAACATATATAGGTATAAAATATAGATATAGTAGATATAATAGATATAGTTATAAAATATAGCCGTCCTAGATATAAAAGATATAGGTATAAAATATAGACATAATAGATATAATAGATACAGGTATAAAATATAGACATAATAGATATAGGTATAAAATATAGACATAATAGATATAGGTATAAAATATAGACATAATAGATATATTAGATTTAGGTATAAAATATAGACGTAATAGAGGAAGGTATAAAATATAGATATAATAGATATAATAGATATACGTATAACATATAGATATATTTGATATAGTCATAAAATGTAGATATAATAAAGGAATAAAATATAGATAAAATACATAAAATTATAAATATATAAATCTAATAGATATAATAGATATAGGTATTAAATATAGATATAAGAAATATTGGTACAAAATATAGTTAAAAAAGATAAAAGTGTAAAAAATAGATATAATAGATATCATAGATAGAGTTATAAAATACAGACGTAATAGATATAGTAGATATAGTTACAAAATATTGACATAATAAATATAATAGATAAATTTATACAATATAGATATAACAGACATAATAAATATTGGTACAAAATATAGACATAATAGATATAAGAGACATAGGTATAAAATATAGACATAATACATATAATAGATATAGGTATAAAATATAGACATAGATATAATTGATACAGGTTTAAAATATAGACACGATAGATACAATAGATATAGACATAGAGATATAAGAGATATTGGTATAAAATACAGACATAATAGATATAGCAGATATAGGTATACATATAGACATAATTGATATAATAGTTTGTAGGTATAATATATAGACATCATAGATATAATATATATATATAAAAATTATAGACATAATAGGTGTAATAGATATAGGTATAAAATACAGACATAATAGATATAATACATATAGGTATAAAATATAGACATAATAGATGTAATAGATATAGGTACAAATATAGACATAATAGATATAGGAGTAAAATAGAGACATCATAGATATATTAGATAAAGGTACGAAATACAGATATAATAGATATAGGTATAAAATAAAGATATAATAGATATAATAGATAAAGTTATAAAATATAGATATAGGTAAAAAATATAGATAAATAGATATAATAGATATACGTATAAAATATAGATATATTTGATATAGTCATAAAATATAGATATAATAGATATAGGAATAAAACATAGATATAATAGATATAATTATAAAATATAAATCTAATAGATATAATTGATATGGGTATAAAATATAGATATAAGAAATATAGGTATAAAATATAGTTCCAAAAGATATAGTTATAAAAAATAGATAGATATAACAGAGGTATAAAATATAGACATAATAGATATAATAGATAGAGTAATAAAATACAGACATAATAGATATAAAAGATATAGTTACACAATATAGATATAATAGACATAATAGATATTGGTAAAAAATATAGACATAATAGATATAATAGATATAGGTGAAAAATATAGATATAGTGATATAATAGATATAGGCATAACATATAGACATAATAGATATAATAGATATAGGTATAAAATATAGACCTAAGAGATATAATAGATATAGGTATAAAATATAGACATAATATATATAATAGATATAGGTATAAAATATAGACATAATAGGTACTATAGATATAGACATAATACATATAATAGATATAGGTATAAAATATAGACATAATAGATATAATAGATATAGGCATGAAATTTAGACATAATAGATATAGGTATAAAATATTGACATAATAGATATAATAGATACAGGTATAAAATATACACATAATAGATATAATAGTTATAGGTATAAAATATAGACATTATAGATATAGTAGATATAGGTGTAAAATATAGACATATTAGATATAATAGATAGAGGTATAATATATAGACATAATAGATATAAGAGAGGAATAAATTATAGACGTAATAGACATAATAGATAGAGGTATAAAATATAGACAGAATAGATGTAATAAATAGAGGTATAAAATATAGACATAATAGATATAGGTATAAAATATAGATATAATAGATATAATAGATACAGGTATAAAATATAGACATAATAGATATAATAGATATAGGTATGAAATATAGACATAATAGATAAATGTATAAAATATAGACAGAATAGTTATAATAAATATAGGTATAAAATATAGACGTTATGCATATAGGTATAAATTACAGACATAATAGATATAATAGATATAGTTGTAAAATATAGACAAAATAGTCATAATAGATAGAGGTATAAAATATAGACATAATAGATACAGGTATAAAATATAGATATAATAAATATAATATGTAAAAGTATAAAATATAGATATACTAGATAAAGGTATAAAATATACATATAATAGATATAGGTATAAAATATACATAAAATAGATATTGTTAAAAAATATAAATATTATAGATATAATAGATATTGTTGTACAATGAAGATAAAATAGATATAGGTATAAAATTTAGATAAAATAGATATAATAGTTGTAGGTATAAAATATACATAAAACAGACATAACAGATATAGGTATAAAATATAGACATACTAGATAAAACAGATTTAGGTAAAAAATATAGACATAATAGATATAATAGATATAGATATTAAATATACACATAATAGGTAAGATAGATATAGGTATAAAATATAGACATAATAGATATAAGAGATAGTGTTATGAAACATAGACATAATATATATAATAAAAGTTTAAACCATAGACATAATAGATATAATGGATATAGGTATAAAAAATAGACATAATAGTTATAATAGATAGAGTTATAAAATACAGACATAATAGATATATTAGATATCGATATTAAATATAGATATAATAGATATAATAGATACAGTTATAAAGTGTAGACAAAATAGACATAATATATCGAGGTATAAAATATAGACATAATAGATATAGGCATAAAATATAGATATAATAGATATAATAGATAGAGGTATAAAATATTGACATAATAAATATAACAGATATAGGTATAAAATATAGACATAATAGATATAATAGATATAGGTATTAAATATAGATATAATAAATATAGGTATAAATATAGATATAATAAATATAATATGTCCAGGTATAATATATAGATAAAATAGATATAGGTATAAAATATACATATAATAGATATAGGTATAAAATATAGATATAATTGACACAGTTATAAAATGTAAACATTATAGATATAATAGATATAGGTATAAAATATAGATATAATAGATACAGGTATAAAATATAGAAAAAATAGATATAATAGTTATAGGTATAAAATATACATAAAAAGATATAATAGATATAGGTATAAAATATAGACATTTTCGATCAAATAGATATAGGTATAAAATAGAGACATAATAGATATAATAGACATAGGTATAAAATATAGATAAAATATATATAATAGTTTTAGGTATAAAATATACATAAAATAGATATAATAGATATAAGTATAAAATATAGACATAGAAGATAAAATAGATATAGGTATAGCATATAGACATAATAGATATACGTATAAAAGATAGACATAATAGATATAATAGATATAGGTATAAAATATAGACATAATATATATAGGTATAAAATATAGACATAATTGGTATAATAGATATAGGTATAAAATATAGACATAAAAGATATAATAGATATAGGTATAAAATATAGATATAACAGATATAATAGAGAGGCATAAAATATAGACACAATATATAATAGATAGAGGTATAAAATATATACATAATAGATATAATTGATAGAGGTATAAAATATAGACATAATAGATATAATAGAGGTATAAAATATAGACATAATAGATATAACAGATATAGGTATAAAATATAGACATAATAGATATAATGGATAATGTTAAAAAATATACACATAATAGATATAATAAATATAGGTATAAAATATAGACATAATAGATGTAATAGATATAGGTATGAAATATACACATAATAGTTATAATAGATATAGGTATAAAATATAGACATAATAGATATAGGTATTAAATATAGACATAATAGATATAATAGAAATAGGTATAAAATATAGACATAATAGATATAATAGATATAGGTATCAAATATACACATAATAATAGTAATAGATATTGGTATAAAATATAGACATAATAGATATAGGTACAATGTATAGACATAATGGTTATAATAGATATAGGTATGAAATATATACATAATACATATAATAGGTATAGGTTTAAAATAAAGACATAATAGATATAATAGATATAGGTATAAGATATAGACATAATAGATATAATAGATATAGGTATAAAATACAGACATAATACCTTTAATAGACATAGGTATAAAACATGGATATAATAATTATAATAGATACAGGTATAAAATACAGACATAGTAGATATAATAGGTATTGGTATAAAATATAGACATAATAGATATAATAGATATAGATATAAAATATAGACATAATAGATATAAGAGATATAGGTATAAAATATGGACATAACAGATATAGGTATTAAATACAGACATAATACATATAAGACATATACGTATAAGATATAGACATAATAGATATAATAGATATAGAATATAGAAATAATAGATATAATAGGTATAGGTATGAAATATAGACATAATAGTTATAATAGATATATGTATAAGATATAGACAAAGTAGACACAATAGATATAAGTATAAAATATAGACATAATAGATATAGTAGATACAGATATAAAATATAGACATAATAAATATAGGTATAAAATATAGACATATTAGATATAATAATTATAAGTATAAAATATAGCCATAATATATATAATAGATATAGGTATAAAATATAGACATAATACATATAATAGATAAAGGTATAAAATATACACATAATATAGGTATAAAATAGAGACATAATAGATATAATAGATATAGGTATAAAATATAGATATAATAGATATAGGTTTAAGATATAGACATAATAGACATAATAGATATAGATATAAAATATAGACATAATAATTATAATAGATATAGGTATAAAATATAGACATAATAGATATAGGTACAAAATATAGATATAATGCTTATAGTAGATATACGTATGAAATATAAACATAATAGATATAATAAGTATAGGTTTAAAATGAAGACATGATAGACATAATAGCTATAGGTATAAAATATAGACATAATACATATAATAGATTTAGGTATAAAATAGAGACATAAAATATAAAATAGACACAGGTATAAAATATTGACATAATAGAAATAGGTATAAAATATAGACATAATGGATATAAAAGATATAGGTATAAAATATAGATAGATATAGGTATAAAATACAGACACAATTGATATAATAGATACAGGTATAAAATAGAGACATAATAGATATAATAGATATAGGTATAAAATATAAACATAATAGATATAATAGATATAGGTATAAAATATAGATATAATAGATATAGGTATAAAACATAGACAAAATAGATATAATTGTTATAGGTATAAAATATAGACTTAATAGATATAGGTGTAAAATATAGACACAATAGATTTAATAGATATAGTTACAAAACATAGACGAGATAGATGTAACACACATAGGTATAAAATACAGACATAATAGATAAAATAGATATAGGTATAAAATATAGACATAAGAGATATAGGTATAAAATATAGACACAGATATAATAGATATAGGTATAAAATATAAACATAATAGATATAATAGAGACGGGTATAAAATATAGACGTAATAGATATAATAGGTATAGGTGTAAAATATAGACATAGTAGATATAATAGATATAGGTATAAAACATAGACATAATGGATATAATAGATATCGGTATAAAATATAGACATAATGGATATAGGTATAAAATATAGACAAAATAGATATGGCTATAAAATATAGACATAGATATAATAGATATAGGTAGAAAATATAAACATAATAGATATAATAGAAATGGTTATAAAATATTGACGTAATAGATATAATAGATATAGGTGTAAAATATAGACACAGTAGATATAATAGATATAGGGATAAAATATAGTCATAATGGATATAATAGATATAGGTATTAAATATGGACATAATAGATATAATATATATAGGTATTAAATATAGACATAATTGATATAGATATAAAATATAGTTTTAATACATAGAATAGATAGAGGTATAAAATATAGACATAATAGATATAGGTATAAAATATATACATAATAGATAAAAGAGATATAGTTTTAAAATATAGACATAATAGCTATAATAGATATACTTATAAAATATAGACATAATAGATATAATATATATAGGAATAAAATATAGGCATAATAGACATAGTAGATATAGGTATAAAATATAGACAAAATAGATATAATAGATATAGGTATAAAATATAGGCATAATAGACATAATTTATAGAGGTATAAAATATAGACATAATAGATATAATTGATAGAGTTATAAAATATAGACATAATAGATAGAGGGATAAAATATAGACATAATAGATAAAATAAATATAGGTATTAAGTATAGACATAATAGATATAGGTATAAAATACAGACATAATACATATAATAGATACAGGTGTTAAACAGACATAATAGATATAGGTTTAAAACATAGACGTAATAGATATATTGGATAGAGTTATAAAATATAGACATAATAGATATAATAGATAGAGGGAGAAAATACAGACATAATAGATATAATAGATATGGTTATAAAATACAGACATAATAGATATAATAAATATAGGTATAAAATATAGACATAATAGATATAATGGATATAGGTATAAAAATATAGACGTAATAGATATAGGTAAAAAATATAGACATAATAGATATAATAGATATAGGTATAAAATATAGACGTAATAGATATAGGTATAAAATATAGACATAATAGATATAATAGATGTAGGTATGAAATATAGACATAATAGATATAAAGATATAGGTATAAATTATAGACATAATAGGTATAATAGATATAGGTATAAAATATAGACATAATAGATATAATAGATATAGGTATAAAATATAGATATAAGAGATATAGGTAAAAAATATAGACCTAATAGATATAATAGGTATAGGTATAAAATATACACATAATAGATATAGGTATAATATATAGACAGAATAGATACACCAGATATAGTTATGCAATCTAGAAATAATAGTTATAATAGATATAGTTATAAAATATAGACATAATGGGTATAGGTGTAAAATACAGACATAAAAGATATAATAGATATAGGTGTAAAATATAGACATAAAAGATATAGTCTATATAGATATAAAATGTAGACATAATAGAGATAGGTATAAAAAATAGATATAATAGATGCAAGTATAAAATATAGACATCATATATATGATAGATGTAGGTATAAAATATAGGCATAATAGATATAATAGATATAGGTAAAAAATATAGACAGAATTGATATAATAGACATAGGTTTAAAATATAGACAAAGTAGATATAATAGATACAGGTGTAAAATATAGATATAATAGATATAGGTATGAAATACAGACATAATAGATATAATGGAAATACGCATAAAATATAAATATAATAGATATAGGTATAATATTTAGACATAATAGAAATAATAGGTATAGGTATAAAATATAGACATAATAGATATAGGTATAAAATAAAGACATAATAGATAAAATAGATATAGTTATAAATATAGACATAATAGATATATGTATAAAATATAGACACAAAGATATAATTGTTATACGTATAAAATATACTCAGAATAGATATAATAGATATAGGTGTAAAATATAGACATAATAGATATAGATATAAAATATAGAAATAATATATATAATGGATATAGTTATAAAATATAGACATAATATATAGTTATATAATATAGACATAATAGATATAATAGATATAGGTGTAAAATATAGACATATAGTTATAAAATATACACATAATAGTTATAATAGATATAAGTATAAAATATAGACATAATACATATAGGTATAATATTTAGACATAATAGATATAACAGATACAGGTATAAAATATAGATATAATAGATATAGGTATACAATACAAACATAATAGATATAATAGATATAGGTATAAATAGAGACATAATAGATTAATAGATATAGGTATAAAATATAGACATAATAGATATAATAGATATAGGTATAAAATATAGACATAATAGATATAGGTATAAATATAGACATAATATAATAGATATAGGTATACAATATACATATAATAGATATAATTATGAAATATAAATATAATAGATATAATAGATAAAGGTATAAAATATAAATATAATAGATATCGGTATAAAATATAGTTATAATAGATATAGGTATAAAATATAGATATAATAGATATAATAGATATAGGTATAAAATATAGACATAATAGATATAAAAGTTATAGGTATCAAATATAGACATAATAGATATAATAGATATAGATATACAATACAGGCATAAAAGATATAATAGATATAGGTATAAAATATAGACATAATAAATATAATAGATATAGGTATAAAATATAGACATAATTGATATAATAGATATAGGTATGAAATATACACGTAATAGATATATGTATAAAATATAGACATCATAGATATAATAGATATAGGTATAAAATATAGACATAATAGATATAGGTATAAAATATAGACATAATAGATATAATAGATATAGGTATAAAATATAGACATAATAGATATAGGTGTAAAATATAGACATAATAGATATAGTATAATATTTTGACATAATAGATATAATAGATATTGGTAACATAGATATAGATATAATGGATATAGGTATCAAATATAGACATAATAGATATAGGTATAAAATATAGATATAGTAGATATAATAGATATAGGTATTAAATATAGACATAATAGATATAATAGATATAGGAATAAAATATAGACATAACAGATATAATAGATAAAGATATAATATATAGTCATAATGGATATTATAGATATTGGCATAAATTATAGACGTAATAGATACAGGTATAAAGTAGAGACACAATACATATAATAGATATAGGTATAAAATATAGACATAATATATTCAATAGATATAGGTATACAATATAGGCATAATAGATATAATAGATGTAGGTTTAAAATATAGACATAATAGATATAAGAATATATAGTTATAAAATAGAGACATAATAGATTTGATAGATATAGGTATAAAATATAGACATAATAGATATAATAGATAAGGTATAAAATATAGATATAATAGATATAGTTATAAAATATAGATATAATAGATATAATAGATATATGTATAAAATATAGATATAATTGATATAGTCATAAAATATAGATATAATATATATAATAGATATAGGTATAAAATATAAATATAATAGATACAATTATAAAGTATAAACCTAATATATATAGTAGATTATAGGTATTAAATATAGATATAAGAAATATAGGTATAAATATTGGTTATAATAGATATAGGTGTAAAATATAGACTTAATATATATAATAGATATAGGTATAAAATATAGACATAATAGATATGGGTATAAAATATAAACATAATAAATATAAGAGATATAGGTATAAAATATAGACATAAGAGATATAATAGATATAGGTATAAAATATAGACATAATAGATATAAAATATATATGTATAAAACTGAGACATAATAGATTTGATAGATATAGGTATAAAATATAGACATAATAGAAATAATAGATATAGGTATAAAATATAGACATAATAGATACACGTATGAAATATACACATAGTTGATATAATAGATATAGGTATAAAATATAGACAAAATACATATAGATATAAAATATAGACATAATCGATATGATAGATATAGATATAAAATATAGACATAGTAGATATAATAGATATAGGCATAAAATATAGACATAATAGATAAAATAGATACAGGTACAAAATATAGATACAATAGACATAGGTATAAAATATAGACATAATACGTATAATAGATATATGTATTAAAAATTGATAAAAAAGATACAGGTATAAAATGTAGACAATAGACATAATAGATATAGGAATGAAATATAGATATAATCGATAAAATTATACAATATAATTATAATAGATATGATACATACAGCAAAAATATATAGATACAATGGATATAGGTATAATTTTTGGTTAAAATAGATATAAATATAAAATATTGATATAATAGATATAATAGATATAGGCATAAAATATAGACATAATGGACATGAGAGATATATGTATAAAATATAGATATAATAGATATAATGGATATAGGTATAAAATATAGATATAATAGATATAGGTATAAAATATAAACATAATACATATAATCGCCACAGGTATAAAATATAGACATAACAGATATAGGTATAAAGATTAGACATAATAGATATAATAGATATAGGTATAAAATATAGACATAATACATACAATAGATATATGTATAAAATATAGACATAATAGATATAACAGATATAGGTATAAAAATAGACATAATAGATATAACAAATATAGGTATAAAATATAGACATAATAGATATAACAAATATAGGTATAAAATAGAGACATAATAAATTTGATAGATATAGGTATAAAAAATAGACATAATCGATATAATAGACAAAGCTATAAAATATAGACATAATGGATATAATAGATATAGGAAAAAAATATAGACATAAGAGGAATAATAGATATAGGTATAAAATATAGACATAATAAAAATAATCGATACAGGTATAAAGTATAGACATAATAGATATAGGTATATAGTATAGACGTAATAGATAAAATAGATATCGGTATACAATATAAACATAATACATACAAAAGATATAGGTATAAAATATAGACATAATCGATACAATAGATATAGGTATAAAATATAGACACAATAGATATAAAAGATAAAGGTATCAAATACAGACATAATAGATATATATAGGCATAAAATATAGATATAATAGATATGATAGATATAGGTTTAAAATATAGACATAATAGACATAGGTATAAAATATAGACATTATACATATAATAGATGTAGGTACAAAATACAGACATAATAGATATAACAGATACAGGTACAAAATGTAGATATAATAGTTGTAGGTATAAAATATAAATATAATAAATATAATAGATATAAGTAAAGAATAAACATATAATGGATATAGGTATAAAATATGGTTATAATAGATATAGGTATAAAATATGGATATAATAGATATAATAGACATAGGCATAAGATATAGACATAATAGGTATAGGTATAAAATATAGACAGAATAGATACAACAGACAGACATACAATATAGAGATAATAGTTATAATAGATATTGGTATAAAATATAGAGATAATAGGTATAGGTATAAAATACAGACATAAAAGATATAATACATATAGGTGTAAAATATAGACATAATAGATATAATAGATATAGGTATAACATATAGACATAATAGAGATAGGTATAAAATATAGATATAATAGATACAGGTATAAAATATAGACATAATAAATATGATAGATATAGGTATAAAATATTGACATAGTAGATATAATAGATATAGGTAAAAAATATAGACAGAATAGATATAATATACATAGGTATAAATAAAGACAAAATAGATATAATAGATAGAGGTGTAAAATATAGATATAATAGATATAGGTATTAAATGTAGACATAATAGTTATAATAGATGGAGATATAAAATATAGACATAGTAGATATAATACATATAGGTTTGAAATATAGACATAATGAATATAATAGATGTGGTAAAAAAATAGACACATAATAGACATAATATAGGTATAAAATATATACATAATAGATACAATAGTTATAGGTATAAAATATAGACATAATAGATATAATAAATATAGGTATAAAATATAGACATAATAGATATAATAGATATAGGTATAAAATATACACATAATAGATATAATGGATATAGGTATAAAATATAGACATAATAGATGTAGGTATAAAATATAGACATAATAGATATACTAGATATACGTATAAAATATAGACATAATAGGTATAGCTATAAAATATAGACATAATAGATATAATAGATATAGGTATAAAATATAGACATAGTAGATATAGGTATAAAATATATACATAATAAATATAATAGAAATAGTTATAAAATATAGACATAATAGATATAATCGATATAGGTATCAAATATAGACATAATAATTATAATAGATATAGGTATAAAACATAGACATAATAGATATAGGTATAAATTATAGATATTATGGTTATAATAGATATAGGTATGAAATATAGACATAAGAGATATAATAGGTATTGGTATCAAATATAGACATAATAGATATAATAGATATATGTATAAGATATAGACATAATAGATATAATAGATATAGGTACAAAATATAGACATAATAGATATAGGTATAAAATACAGACATAATACATATAGGTATAAAATATAGGCATAATAGATATAATAGATATAGGTATAAAATATAGACATAGTAGATATAATAGATATAGGCATAAAATAAACATAATCGATATAATAGATATAGGTATAAAATCTAGACATAATGGATATAATACATATAGGTATAAAATCTAGACATAATAGGTATAATAGATATACGTATAAAATATAGACATAATAGATATAACAGATATAGGTATAAAATGTAGACAGAGCAGATATCATATATATATTTATAAAATGTAGACATAATTGATATAATAGCTATAGGTTTAAAATGCAGATATAATAGGTATAAAAGATACAGGTGTAAATATAGACATAATCGATATAAAAGATATGGGTATAAAATATAAATAAAATAGATATAGGTATAAAATACAGACATAACAGATATAAGAGATATACGTATAAAATATAGTCACAATAGATATAGCTATAAAATGTGGACATTGTAGATATAATATAGGTATAAAATAAAGACATAATATATAGAATAGATATAGGTATAAAATAGAGATATAATGGATATAGGTATCAAATATAGATATAATGGTTATAGGTATAAAACAGATATTGGGGATATAATATATATAGGTATAAAATATAGACATAATAGATATAATAGATATAGGTATAAAACATAGACATAATAGATATAGATATAAAATATAGACATAATTTTTATAATAGATATAGGTATAACATATAGACATAATAGATATAGGTATAATATTTACACATAATAGATATAATAGATATAGGTATAAAGTATACACATAATAGATAAAATAGATATAGATATAATATTTATAATAGATATAGGTATAAATATGCACATAATATATATATAAGTATAAAATATAGACATAACGGTTATAATAGATATTGGTATGAATATAGACATAATAGATATAACAGGTATAGGTATAAAATATAGACATAATAGATATAATAGATATATGTATAAGATATAGACATAATAGATATAATAGATATAGGTATAAAATGTAGACATAATAGAAATAATAGATATATGTATAAGATATTGTCATGATCGATATAATAGATATAGGTATAAAATATAGACATAATAGATATAATAGATATAGGTATAAAATATAGACATAATAGATTTAATAGATATAGGTATAAAACATTGATATGTTACATATAATAGATATAGGTATAAAATATGGACATAATAGACCTAATAGATATAGGTATAAAATATAGACAGAGTAGATATAATAGATATAGGTATAACTTATAGACATAATAGATGTAATAGATATAGGTGTAAAATATAGACAGAGTAGATATAGTAGATATAGGTATAAAATATAGACATAACAATTTTTAATAGTTATAGGTATAAAATACAGACATAATAGATGTAATAGATATAGGAATAAAATACAGACATAATTGAAATAGGTATAAAATATAGACAAAATAGATATAAAATATATAGGTATCAAATATAGAAATAATACATATAATAGATATACATATAAGATATAGACATAATAGATATCGGTATAATATACAGACATAATAGATATAGGTATAAAATATAGACATAGATATAATGATATAGATATAAATTATGAACATAATAGATATAATAGAGATGGGTATGAAAATATAGACGTTAATAGATATAGGTATAAACTATAGACAAATAGATATAATAGAAATAGGTATAAAATATAGACATAATTGATATAGTAGATATAGGTATCAAATATAGACCTACCAATTATAATAGATATAGGTATAAAATATAGACATAATAGATATAGGTATAAAATAAAGACCAAATAGATGTATAGATATAGGTATGAAATATACACAGAGTAGATATAATAGATATAGGTATAAAATATAGACATAACTGGTATAAAATATAGGTATGAAATATAGACATAATAGATATAGGTATAAATATACACATACTAGATATAATAGATATATGTAAAAGATATAGCCATAATAGGTATAATAGATATAGGTATAAATATAGACATAATAGATATAATAGATATATGTATAAGATATAGACATTATCGATGTAATAGATATAGGTATCAAATATAGACATTATAATTATAATAGATATAGGTATCAAATATTGACATAAGGGATATAGGTACAAAGTACAGTCATAATGGGTAGTATAGATATAGGTATGAAATATAGACATAATAGATATAATAGGTATAAGTTTAAAATAAAGACATAGTAGACATAATAGATAAAGCTATAAAATACAGACAGAGTAGATATAATAGAGACAGGTATAAATTATAGACATAATAGATATAATAGATAGGTATAAATATAGACATAATAGATATAGGTATAAAAATAGACATAATAGATTTAATGGATACAGGGATCAAAACATTGATATGATAGATATAATAGATATCGGTATAAAAATATGGACATAACTAGGCATAATAGGTTATAGGTATAAAATATAGACAGAGTGGATATAATAGATATAGTAAAATTATAGAATAATAGACATAATAGATATAGGTATAAAATATAGACAGAGTAGATATAATAGATATTGGGATAAAATATAGACATTATAGATATCGGTATAAAATATAGACTTAATAGATATAATAGATATAGGTATATAATAGAGACATAACTGGTATAAAAATGCAGGTATGAAATATAGACACAATCGATATAGGTATGAAATATACACATAATTGATATAACAGATATATGTATAAGATATAGACATAATATATATAATAGATATAGGTATAAAATATAGATATAATAGATATAATAGATATAGCTATAAATACAGACATAGTAGATATAATAGATATAGGAAAGAAAATACAAGACATAACGAAATAGGTATAAAGTATAGACAAAATAGATGTAAGAGATATAGGTATAAAATATAGACATAATAGATATAATATATATATGTATAAAATATATACATAATAGATACAATAGATATAGGTATAAAATATAGACATAATAGATATAATAGAGGTATAAAATATAGACATAATAGAAATAATAGATATAGGCATAAAATACAGACCTACTAGATATAATACATATAGGTATAAAATGTAGACATAATAGATATAGGTATAAAATATAGACATAATAGTTATATGTATAAAATACAGACATAATAGATATAGATATAAAATATAAACATAATAGATATAATAGATATAGGTATAAAATATAGACATAATCGATATAATACATATAGTTATAAAATACAGACATAGTAGATATAATAGATATAGGTATTAAATATAGACATAAGAGCTATAATAGATATAGGTATGAAATATAGACATAATAGATATAATAGATATAGGTATAACATATAGACATATTAGATATAATACATATAGTAATAAAATATACACAGAGTAGATATAATTGATATAGGTATAAATATAGAAATAATAGATATCGGTATTAAATATAGATATAATAGATATAATAGATATAGGTATAAAATCTAGACATAACTGGTATAAAAATATAGGTATGAAATATAGACATAATAGATATAGGAAAAAAATAGACACATAATAGATTTAATAGATATAGGTATAAAATACAGACATAATAGATATAGGTATAAAATATAAACATAATAGATATAATAGAGATGGGGTATAAAATATAGACGTAATAGATATAATAATTACAGGTGTAAATATAGACATAGTAGATATAATAGATATAGGTATAAAATATAGGACATAATAGATATAATAGAAATAGGTATAAATATAGACACAATAGGTATAATAGATATAGGTATCAAATATAGACATGATAATTATAATAGATATAGGTAAAAAATATAGACATAATAGATAGAGGTACAAAATATAGACATAATGGTTATAATAGATATGGGTATGAAATATACACATAATAGATATAATAGATATAGGTTTAAAATAAAGACATAGTAGATATAATAGATAAAGGTATAAAATATACACATAAAAAGATATAATATGCATAGTTATAAAATATAGACATAGTAGATATAATAGATATGGGTATAAAAAACAGACATAATAGATATAATAGATATAAGTATAAAATATACACATAATCGATATATGTATAACACACAGAAAATATAAATATAACAGATATAGGTATGAAATATCGACATAAGTGGTATAAAAATGTAGGTATGAAATACAGACATAATAGATATAGGTATAAAAATACAACATAATAGATATAATAGATATATTGTATAAGATACAGACATAATAGATGTAATAGATATAGGTATATAGTAAAGACATAATAGATTAATAGATATAGGTGTAAAATACAGACATATAGATATAGGAATAAAACACAGACATAATTGAAATAGGTTTAAACAATACACAAAATAAATATAATAACTATAGGTATAAAATATATGACCATAATAGATATATAAATATATATGTAGCAAGATATAGACATAATAGATATAATAGATGTAGGTATGAAATATAGACATAATAGATATAATAGAGTTATAAATTATAGACATAATAGATATAATAGATATAGATATAAAATATAGACATAATAGATATAGGTATAAAATATAAACATATTAGATATAATAGAAATCGCTAGAAAATATAGACATAATAGATATAATAGACATAGGTATAAAATATAGACATATTTGATATAATAGATTTAGGAATGATATTTAGACATAATAGATATATTAGATATAGATATAAAATACAGACATAATAGATATAGGTATTAAATATAGACATAATAGATATAATAGAAATCGGTATAAAATATAGACATAATAGATATAATAGATATAGGTATCAAATATAGACATAAGTATAATAGATATAGGAATAAAATATAGACATAATAGATATATGTTCAAATATATACATAATGGTTATAATAGATATAGGTATGAAATATAGACATAATTGATATATTAGGTATAGTTTTTAAATAAAGACATAAAGATATAATAGATATAGTTATAAGATATAGACATAATAGATATAATAGATATAGGTATAAAATATAGAACATAAAAGATATAATATCTATAGGTATAAAATACCGACGTAAGAGATATAATAGATATAGGTATAAAATACAGACATAATAGATATAATAGATGTAAATATAAAATATAGACATAATAGACGTACGTATGAAATACAGACAAAATAGATATAAGAGATATAGGTATAAAATATAGACATAATTGATATAATAGATATAGGTATAAAATATAGACATAATAGATATAATAGATATAGATATAATATATAAATATTATAGATATCATAGACATAGGTATAAAATATATATATAATAGCTATAGGTATAATATAGAGATATAATAGATATAATAGATATAGGTATAAAGCATAGACATAATAGATATAATAGATATAGGTATAAAATATAAATAAAATAGATATAGGTGTAAAATATAGACCTAACAGATATAATAGATATACGTATAAAATATAGACATAATAGATATAGGTATAAATGTAGACATTATAGATAAAACATAGGTAGAAAACATAGACATAATAGATATAATAGATATAGGTACAAAATATAGACATAATAGATATAATCCATATAGGTATACAATATAGACATAATAATATAGGTATAAAATATAGACCTAATAGATATAATAATATAGGTCTAAAATATAGACATAATAAATAAATAGATAAGGTACAAAATATAGATATACATACATATTGGTATAAATGTAGACATAATAGATATAATAGGTATAGTTATAAAAATATAAACATAATAGATATAGGCATAAAATATAGACACTATATATAATAGATATAGGTCTAAAATATAGACATAATAGATATAGTTATAAAATATAGACATAATAGATACAATAGACGTAGTTATAAAATATAGATACGGGCCGGGCGCGGTGGCTCAAGCCTGTAATCCCAGCACTTTGGGAGGCCGAGACGGGCGGATCACGAGGTCAGGAGATCAAGACCATCCTGGCTAACATGGTGAAACCCTGTCTCTACTAAAAATACAAAAAACTAGCCGGGCGACCTGGCGGGCGCCTGTAGTCCCAGCTACTCGGGAGGCTGAGGGAGGAGAATGGCGTGAACCCGGGAGGCGGAGCTTGCAGTGAGCTGAGATCCGGCCACTGCACTCCCAGCCTGGGCGACACGAGCGAGACTCCGTCTCAAAAAAAAAAATAAAAAAAAATAAAAATAAACAATAAAAAACAATAACAAAAAAAAATAAAATATAGATACAATAGATATAATAGATATAGGAATAAAATATAGATATAATAGCTATTATAGACCTAGGTATAAATATATAAATAATAGATATAATCGATCTAATAGATATTGGCATAAAATCAAGATATAATAGATAGAATACTATAGGTATAAAGTATTGATGTAATACATATAATAGATACAGGTAATAAAATATAGATATAATAGATATAGGTATAAAATAGAGACATATTAGATATAATAGATATAGGTATAAACTATAGACAAAATAGTACGGGTATAAAATATAGACATAATAGATATACTAGATATAGGTATAAAATATAGACATAGTAGATATAATAGATACAGGTATAAAATATAGACACAGTAGAAATAATAGATATAGGTATAAAATATAGACAAAAAAGATATCGGTATTAAATATAGAAATAAGAGATATAATAGATATAGGTATAAAACGTAGGCATAATTGATTGTAATAGATATAGGTATAAATATAGGCATAAATGATATAATAGATATACGTATAAAATATAGAAATATAGTTATAATAGGAATAGGTGTAAAATATAGATTCAATAGATATAATAGACATAGGTATAAAATATAGATATAATAGATTTAATAGACATAATAGATATAGGTATAAAATATACACATAATGGCCATAGTAGATATAGGTATAAAATATAGACATAATAGATATAGTATAATATTTAGACTTAATAGATATAACAGATATTGGTAACATAGATATAGATATAATGGATATAGGTATCACATATAGATATAATAGATATAGGTATAAAATGTAGATATAGTGGATATAATAGATATAGGTATAAAATATAGACATAATAGATATAATAGATATAGGAATAAAATATAGACATAACAGATATAAAAGATAAAGATATAATATATAGAAATAATGGATATTATAGATATTGGCATAATTATAGACATAATAGATATAGGTATAAAGTAGAGACACAATAGATATAATAGATATTGGTATAAAATATAGACATAATATATTCAAGAGATATAGGTATACAATGTAGACATAATAGATATAATAGATGTAGGTATAAAATATACACATATTAGATATAAGAAATATAGTTATAAAATAGAGACATAATAGATTTGATAGATATAGGTATAAAATATAGACATAATAGATATAATAGATAAAGGTATAAAATATAGATATAATAGATATAATAGATAGACATAACAGATATAATAGATATAGGTTTAAAACATAGATACAATAGATATAATGGATATGGGTATCAACTATACATATAATAGATATAGGTACAAATATAGATATAGTGGGTGTAATAGATATGGGTATGAAATATAGAAATAATAGATATAATAGACAGTTATAAAATAGAGATATCATAGATAAAATAGATATAGTTTAACATATACACATAATAGATATAGGTATAAATACAGACATAATAGATACAGGTATAAAATATAGATGTAATACATATAGGTACAAAATATAGATATAATAGAAATAATAGATATACGTATAAAATATACATATAATAGATATAGGTATAAAATAGAAATACAATAGATATACGTATAAAATACAGTTATAATAGATATGGGTGAAAAATATAGATATAATAGATATAATAGATATAGGTATAAAATATAGACATAATAGATATAATAGATATAGGTATTAAATATAGACATAATAGATATAATAGATATAGGTATACAATATAGACATAATCGATATAATAGACAGTTAAAAAATATAGACATCATCGATATAATAGATACAGGTATAAAATATAGTTATTACAGATATAGGTATAAAATATAGATATAATAGATATAATAGATAGACATAATAGATATAATAGATATTGGTATAAAATATAGATACAATAGATTTAATGGATATGGGTATCAAATATACATATAAGAGATATAGGTATAAAATATAGATATAGTGGATATAATAGATATAGGTATGAAATATAGACATAATCGATATAATAGATATAGGTAGAAAATATAGACAGGATATATATAATAGATATAGGTATGAAATATAGACATAATAGACATAATCGATATAGGTATAAAATATAGACATAAGAGATATAGGTATAAAATATAAACATAAAAATACAATAGATATAGGTGAATAATACAGACATAATAGATATCATATATATGTATAAAATATGGACATAATAGACATAATAGATATAGGTATAAAATATAAACATAATAGATATAATAGATATAGGTATAAAAATATAAACATAATAGATATAATACATATAGGTAAAAAATAGAGACATACGACGTACAATAGATATAGGTATGAAATATAGATATAATAGATATAATAGATAGAGGTATAAAATATAGATATAATCGATATAGGTATAAAATATAGACATCATAAATATAATCGATACAGGTATTAAATATAGACATAATAGATATAGGTATAAAGTATATACATAATAGATATAATAGATATCGGTATAAAATATAGACTTAATACATACAATCGATATAGGTATAAAATATAGACATTATAGACAATAGATATAGGTATAAAATATAGACGTAATAGATATAATAGATATAGGTATAAAATAAAGACATAATAGATATAATAGATACAGGTACAAAATACATATATAATAAAATATAGGTATAAAATATAGATATAATAGATATAATAGATATATATGTAAAAAAATAGATATATAGATACAGGTATAAAATATAGAAAATAGATATAATAGATATGGCTATAAAATATAGATATATAGATATAATTTTAAAATATAAATATAATAGATATAATAGATCTAGTTATAAAATATAGATATAATGGGTATAGGTATAAAATATGGTTATAATAGATATAGGTTATAAAATATAGATATAATATATATAGGTATAAAGTATAGACACAATAGATATAATAGATATAGATATGAAATACAGACATAAGAGTTATCATAGATATTGGTATAAAACATAGACATAAGAGATATAATAGATATAGGTGTAAAATATAGACATAATAGATATGGGTATAAAACATAAACATAATAGATATAATAGATATAGGTATAAAATACAAACATAAGAGATATAATAGATATAGGTGTAAAATGTATACATCATAAATATAATCGATACAGGTATAAAATATAGACATCATAGATATATGTATAAAGTATAGACATAATAGATATAATAGATATAGATATAAAATATAGACATAATACATACAATAGATATAAGTATACGTTATATACATAATAGATATAATAGATATAGGTATACAATATAGACATAATAGATATAACAAATATAGGTACAAATAGAGACAGAAAGATTTGATAGATATAGGTATAAAATAAAGACATAATAGATACAATAGACATAGGTATAAAATAGAGACATTAGAGATATAATAGATATAGGTATAAAATATAGACACAATAGATATAATAGATGAAGGTATAAAATATAGATATAATAGATATAGGTTTAAAATATAGATATAATAAAATAATAGATATAAGTATAAAATTTAGATATAATTGATATAGTCATAAAATATAGATATAATAGATGTAATAGATATAGGTATAAAATATAGACATAATAGATATACGTGTAAAATATAGACAAAATAGATATAATAGATATAGTTATAAAATATAGACGTAATAGATATTATAGATATAGGTATAAAATATAAACATAATAGATATAAGAGATATGGGTATAAAATATAGACATAATAGATATAATATATATAGGTATAAAATACAGACATAAAAGATATAATAGAGAGGGGAATAAATATAGATTGATATAGGTATAAAATATCGATATAATAGATATAACTGATATACGTATAGAATATAGATATAATATATATAGGTATAAAATATAGATATAATAGATATAATTATATAATATAAACATAATAGATATAATAGATAAAGGTATAAAATATACACATAATAGGTATAATAGATAAAGTTATAAAATAGAGATATAATAGATATAAGTATAAAATACAGATATAATTGATATAATAGATATACGTATAAAAATTGAAATAATAGATACAGGTGTCTAAAATAGACCATAGATATAATAGATATAGGTATAAAATATAGATATAGTAGATATAATTATAAAAAATATATATAGACATAATTGATATAGGTAAAATACATAGATATAAAGTATAAAGGTATAAAATATGGTTATAATAGATATAGGTATAAAATATAGATATAATAGATATAGGTATAAAATATAGACATAATAGATATAATAGATATGGGAATAAAATATAGACATAATAGATATAGGCACAATATTTAGACATAAAAGATATAATAGATATAGGTATAAAATATAGACATAATCGATATAGGTATAAAATATAGACATAATAGATATAATAGATATAGGTATGAAATATAGATATAATAGATATAATAGATATAGGTATAACATATAGACATAATAGATATAATAGATATAGGTATAAAATACAGACATAATAGACATAATAAATATAGGTATAAAATATATACATAATAGATATAGGTATAAAATATAGACATAATACATATAAAATATATAGGTATAACATATAGAAATAATAGATATAGGTATAAAATATATACATAATAGATATAGGTATAAAATATAGACAGAATAGATATAACAGATATAGTTATACAATATAGAGATAATAGTTATAATAGATATAGGTATAAAATCTAGACATAATAGGTATAGGTATAAAATACTGATATAGTAGATGTAATAGATATAGGTGTAAAATATAGACATAATAGATACAGTACATATAGGTATAAAATTTAGACAGAATAGATATAATAGGTATAGGTATGAAGTATACACATAATAGATATAATAGATACTGGTATAAAACATAGAAATAATGGATATAATAGATATAGGTATAAAATATAGACATAAAAGATATAATAGAGGTATAAAATATAGACATAATAGATATAATTGATAGAGTTATAAAATATACACATAATAGATATGATATATATAGACATAAAATATAGATATAATATATATAGGTATAAAATATAGATATAATAGATATAATAGATATAGTTATAAAATATAGATATAATATGTATAATAAATATAGATGTAAAATATATATATAATAGATAGATATATAGGTATAAAATATAGATATAATGGATATAATATATATAGGTGTAAAATATAGATATAACAGATACAGCTGTGAAATATAGACACAATAGATATACATATGGGAATAAAATAAAGATGTAATAGATATAGGTATAAGAAATAGATATAATAGATATAATAGATATAGGTATAAAATATATACATAATAGATGTAATAGATATAGGTATAAAATATAGACATAATAGATATATTAGATAGAGGTATAAAATATAGACATAATAGATATAATAGATATAGTTATAAAATATAGACGTAATAGATATTATAGTTATAGTTATAAAATATAAGCATAATAGATATAAGATATATGGGTATAAAATATAGACATAATAGATATAATAGATATAGGTATAAAATACAGACATAAAAGATATAATAGATAGGGGAATAAAATATAGATTGATATAGGTATAAAATATCGATATAATAGATATAACTGATATACGTATAGAATATAGATATAATATATATAGGTATAAAATATAGATATAATAGATATAATTGTATAATATAAATATAACAGATATAATAGATAAAGGTATAAAATATACACATAATAGGTATAATAGATAAAGTTATAAAATATAGATATAATAGATATAGTTATAAAATACAGACATAATAGATATAATAGATATAGGTATAAAATACAGATATAATAGATATAATATATATAGGTATAAAATATACATATAATAGCTATAGGTATAAAATATGGATATAATAGGTATAGGTATAAAATATACACATAATAGATATAATACATATAGCTATAAAATAAAAATAAAATTGATATAGTTATAAAATATAGACATAACAGATATAATAGATATACGTATAAAATATAGACATAATAGATATAGGTACAAAATGTAGACATTATAGATATAATATAGGTATAAAATATAGACATGATATAATCCATATAGGTATAAAATATAGACATAATATATATAGGTATAAAATATGGACATAATAGATGTAATCCACATAGGTATAAATTATAGACATAATAGATATAATAAATATAGGTCTAAAATACATAATAAATATCATAGATATAGTTACAAAATATAGACATAATACATAGAGGTATAAAATATAGACCTAATTGATATAATAGGTATAGTTATAAAATATAAACATAATATATATAGGTATAAAATATAGACACAATATATATAATAGATGTTGGTATAAAATGCAGACATAATAGAGAGAGTTATAAAATATAGACATAATAGATATAATATATATAGGTATAAAATATAGATACAATAGATATAATATATATACGTATAAAATATAGATTTAATAGATATTATAGACATAGGTATAAAATATACATATAATAGATATAATCGATATAATAGATATTGGCATGAAATACAGATATAATAGATAGAATAATATAGGCATAAAGTATAGATGTAAAACATATAATATATACAGGTATAATGTATAGATATAACAGATATAGGTATAATATATAGACATATTAGATATAATTGACACAGGTATACAATATAGACAAAATAGATATAATAGATATAGGTATAAAATATAGAAATAATTGATATAATAGATATAGTTATGAAATATAAACATAATAGATATAATAGATATATGTATAAGATGTAGACATAATCGATATAATAGATATAGGTATAAAATATATACATAATAGAAATAATAGATAAAGGTATAAAATATAGACATAATAGATATAATAGATATATGTATAAGATATAGACATAACCGATATAATAGATATAGGTATGAAATATAGACATAATAGACATAATAGATATAGGTATAAAATATAGACATCATTTAAATAGGTATAAAATATCGACGAAAATAGATATAAAAGATATAGGTATGAAATATAGACAGAATAGATATAACAAATATAGGTGTAAAATATAGACATAATAGATAAAATAGATATATGTATAAGATATAGACATAATAGATATAATAGATATAGGTATAAAATATAGACATAAAGATCTAATAGAGGTATAAAATATTGATATAATAAAAATAATAGATATAGGTATAAAATATAGACATAATAGATATAATAGGTATAGGTATGAAATATAGACATAATAGATATAATAGATATATATATAATATATAGACATAATAGATACATTAGATATAGGTATGAAATATAGACATAATAGATATTATAGATACAGATATAAAATATATAGACATAAGCTTCTTCTCCGAGAAAACACCTAAATGGCGGATGACGC
Organism: Rhinopithecus roxellana; assembly: GCF_007565055.1. NCBI lineage: Eukaryota > Metazoa > Chordata > Mammalia > Primates > Cercopithecidae > Rhinopithecus > Rhinopithecus roxellana. The sequence goes on from NW_022143352.1 coordinate 166,564, forward strand.
CAGTGCAGCGGGGCGGTCCGGAGGCCCTGGTGGCCCTGGGATGGGGAACCGCGGTGTCTTCCGCAGAGGTTTCGGCAGTGGCATCCGGGGCGGGGTCTTGGCCGTGGACGGGGTCGGGGCCGAGGCCGCGGAGCTCGCGGAGGCAAGGCCGAGGATGAGGAGTGGATGCCCGTCACCAAGCTGTGCCGCTTGGTCAAGGACATGAAGATCAAGTCCCTGGAGGAGATCTACCTCTTCTCTCTGCCCATTAAGGAATCTGAGATCATTGACTTTTTCTTGGGGGCCTCTCTCAAAGATGAGGTTTTGAAGATTATGCCGGTGCAGAAGCAGACCCGTGCTGGTCAGCGCACCAGGTTCAAGGCGTTTGTTGCTATCGGGGACTACAATGGCCACGTCGGCCTGGGTGTTAAGTGCTCCAAAGAGGTGGCCACCGCCATCCGTGGGGCCATCATCCTGGCCAAACTCTCCATTGTCCCGGTGCGCAGAGGCTACTGGGGGAACAAGATCGGCAAGCCCCACACCGTCCCTTGCAAGGTGACAGGCCGCTGTGGCTCTGTGCTGGTGCGCCTCATCCCTGCACCCAGGGGCACTGGCATCGTCTCAGCGCCTGTGCCCAAGAAGCTGCTCATGATGGCTGGTATTGATGACTGCTACACCTCAGCCCGGGGCTGCACTGCCACCCTGGGCAACTTCGCCAAGGCCACCTTTGATGCCATCTCTAAGACCTACAGCTACCTGACCCCTGACCTGTGGAAGGAGACTGTCTTTACCAAGTCTACCTATCAGGAATTCACTGACCACCTTGTCAAGACCCACACCAGAGTCCCCGTGCAGCGGACCCAGGCTCCAGCTGTGGCTACAACATAGGATTTTTATACAAGAAAAATAAAGTGAATTAAGCCTGTTAAAAAAAAAAAAAAAGATATAGACATAATAGATACAATAGATATAGGTATAAAATATAGACAGATACAATAGATATAGATATAAGATATAAACATAATAGATATAGGTATAAAATATAGACATATTAGATATAATTACTATAGGTATAAAAAAAAGACATAATAGATATAATAGATATAGGTATAAAATATAGACATCATAGATATAGATATAAAATATAGACAAAATAGATTTAAAAGATATCGGTATAAAATATAGACATAATAGATTTCATAGATATAGTTATAAAACATAGACATAATGGATATAATAGATATAGGTATAAAATATAGACATAATAGATAAAATATACGTATAAAATATAGACATAATAGATATAGGTATTAAATATAGACATAATAGAAATAAGTATAAAATATAGACATAATAGATATAATAGATATAGGTATCAAATATAGACATAATAATTATAATAGATATAGGTATAAAATAATAGATATAGGTACAAAGTATAGACATAATGGTTATAATAGATATAGGTATGAAATATAGACATAATAGATATAATAGGTATGGGTTTAAAATAAAGACGTAATTGATATAATAGATATAGGTATTAGATATAAACATAATAGATATAATAGATATAGGTATAAAATATAGACATAATAAATTTCATAGATATAGATATAAAACATTGATATAATAGATGTAATAGATATAGGTATAAAATACAGACATAGTAGATATAATAGATATTGGTATAAAATATAGACATAATAGATAGATAAAGATATAAAATACAGACATAATAGGTATAATAGATATAGGTATAAAATATGGATATAATAGATATAATATAGGTATAAAATATAGACAGAGTAGATATAATAGATATAGGTACGAAATATAGACATAATAGATATAATAGATATAGGTATAAAATATAGACAGAGTAGATATAATAGATATAGGTATAAAACATACACATAATAGATATCGGTATAAATTATAGACATAAGAGATATAATACATATAGGTATGAAATATAGACATAACTGGTATAAAAATATAGGTATGAAATATAGACATAAGAGATATAGGTATAAAATATACACATAATAGATATAATAGATAGATATATAAGATATAGACATAATAGATATAATAGATATCGGTATAAAATATCGACATAATAGTTATAATATATGTATAAGATATAGACATTATCGATATAAAAATATAGGTATAAATATAGACATAATAGATATAATAGATATAGGTATAAAATATAGACATAATAGATATAGGAATAAAATATAGACATAATTGAAATAGGTATAAAATATAGACAAAAAGGATATAAAAGGTATAGGTATAAAATATAGACATAATAGATATAATAGATATATGTATAAGATGTAGACATAACCGATATAATAGATACAGGTATAAAATATAGACATAATAGATATAATAGATATAGCTATGAAATACAGACATAATAGATGCAATAGATATAGGTATAAAATATAGACATAAAAGATATAATAAATATAGGTATAAAATATAGACATAATAGATATAATAGATATAGGTATAAGTTATAGACATAATAGATATAATAGATATAGATATAAAATATAGACATAAAAGAAATAATAGGTATAGGCTATGAAATATAGACATAATAGATATAATAGATATATGGATAAGATATAGACAAAATAGATACAATAGATATAGGTATAAAATATAGACATAATAGATATAATATATATAGATATAAAATATAGACATAATAGACATAGCTATTAACTATAGACATAATAGAAATAATGGAAATAAGTATTAAATATAGACATAATAGATATAATAGATATAGGTATCAAATATAGACATAATAATTATAATAGATATAGGTATAATATATTGACATAATAGAAATAGGTACAAAGTATAGACATAATGGTTATAATAGGTATAGGTATGAAATATAGACAGATATAATAGGTATGGGTTTAAAATTAAGACATAATAGATATAATAGATATAGGTATAAGATATAGACATAATATATATATATATATAGGTATAAAATATAGATATAATAAATATAAAAGATATAGGTATAAAACATTGATATAATAGATATAATAGATATAGGTATAAAATATAGACAGAGTAGATATAATAGATATAGGTATAAAATATAGACATAATAGATACCGGTATAAAATAAAGACATTATCGATATAATAGATATAGGTATAAAATGTAGACATAATAGATATAATAGATATAGGTATAAAATATAGACATAATAGATATAAAAGATACAGGACTAAAATATAGACATAATTGAAATAGGTATAATATATAGACAAAATGGATATAAAAGATGTAGGTATAAAATATAGACATAAAAGATATAATAGATATAGGTAAAAAATATAGACATAATAGATATCATAGACATATGTATAAGATGTAGACATCATCGATATAATAGATCCAGGTTTAAAATATAGACATAATAGATATAATAGATATAGGTATGAAATATAGACATAATGGATACAATAGATATAGGCATAAAATATAGACATAATAGATATAATAAATATAGGTATAAAATATAGACATAATAAATATAATAGATATAGGTATAAGATATAGACATAAAAGATATAATAGATATAGATATCAAATATAGACATAATAGAAATAATAGGTATAGGTATGAAATATAGACATAATAGATATAGGTATAAAATATAGACATAATAGATTTAACAATTATAGGTATAAAATATAGACATAATGGATATAATAGATATAGGTATAAAATATAGACATAATAGATATAATACATAAAGGTATAAAATATAGACATAATAGATATAGGTATTAAATATAGACATAATAGATATAAAAGAAACAGGTATAAAATATAGACATAATAGATATAGGTAGAAAATATAGACATAATAGATTTAATAGATATAGTTATAAAATATGGACATAATAGATATAATAGATATAGGTATAAAATATAGACATAATAGATATAGGTGTAAAATATAGACAAAATAGATATAGGTATAAAATATAGATATAGATATAATAGATATAGGTATCAAATATAAACATAATAGATATTACAGAGATGGGTATAAAATATAGAAGTAATAGATATAATAGATATAGGTGTAAAATATAGACATAGTCGATATAATAGATATAGGTATAAAACATAGACATAATGGATATAATAGATATAGGTATAAAATATAGACATTATAGATATAATATAGATATAAAATATAGACATAATAGATATAGGTATTAAATATAGACATAATAGAAATAATGGAAATAAGTATAAAATATAGACATAATAAATATAATAGATACAGATATCAAATATAGACATAATAATTATAATAGATATGGGTATAAAATATTGACATAATCGATATAAGTACAAAGTATAGACATAATGGTTATAATAGATATAGGTATGAAATATAGACATAATAGATATAATACGTATGGGTTTTAAATAAAGACATAATAGACATAATAGATATAGGTATAAGATATAGACATAATTGATATAATAGATATAGGTATAAAATATAGACATAATAAATTTAATATATATAGGTATAAAACATTGAAATAATAGATATAATAGATATAGGTATTAAATACAGATATAGTGGATATAATACATATTGGTATAAAATATAGACATTATGGATATAATAGATAAAGATATAAAATAGAGCCATAATAGATATAATAGATATAGGTATAAAATATAGATATAATAGATATACGTATAAAAAAGGTACAATAGATATATGTATAAAATATGGATATAATAGATATAATAGATATAGGTAAAAAATATAAACATAATAGATATAGGTATGAAATATAGACATAATAGATACAATAGATATAAGTATAAAATATAGACATAATAGATATAATAAATATAGGTATAAAATATAGACATAATAGATATAATAGATATAGGTATAAGATATAGACATAATAGATACAATAGATATAGTTATCAAATATAGACATAATAGAAATAATAGGTATAGGTATGAAATATAGACATAATAGATATAGGTATAAAATATAGACATAATAGATTTAACAATTTTAGGTATAAAATATAGACATAATGGATGTAATAGATATTGGTATAAAATATAGACATAATAGATATTATAGATATAGGAATAAAATATAGACATAATTGAAATAGGTATAAAGTATACACAAAATTGATATAAAAGATAGAGGTATAAAACATAGACATAATAGATATCGATATAAAATATAGACGTAATGGATTTAATAGATATAGGTATAAAATATAGACATAACTGGTATAAAAAAGTAGGTATAAATATAGACATAATAGATATAGGTATAAAATATACACATAATAGATATAATAAATATATGTATAAGATACAGATATAATAGATATAATAGATATAGGTATGAAATACAGACATAATAGATATAATACATATAAGAATAAAATACAGACATAATGGAAATAGGTTTTAAATATAGACAAAATTGATATAAAAGATATAGGTATAAAATATAGACACAATACATATAATAGATATAGGTATAAAATATAGACATAATAGATATAATAGATATAGTTATGAAATATAGATACAATAGATATAGGTATTAAAAATAGACATAATAGATATAATAGAAATCGGTATAAAATATAGACATAATAGATATAATAGATATAGGTATCAAATATAGACATAATAATTATAATAGATAAAGGCATAAAATATAGACATAATAAATATACGTACAAAATATAGACATAATGGTTATAAGAGATATAGGTATGAAATATAGACATAATAGATATAATCGGTATAGGTTTAAAATAAAGACATAATAGATATAATAGATATAGGTATAAGATATAGACATAATAGATATAATGGATATAAGTATAAAATATAGACATAATAGTTTTAATAGATATAGGTATAAAACATTGATACAGTAGATATAACTGATATAGGTATAAAATACATACGTAGTAGATATAATAGATATTGGTATAAAATATAGACATAATAGATTTAGTAGATATAGATATAAAATACAGACATAATAGATATAAGAGATACAGGTATAAAATATGGACATAATAGATATAATAGATATAGGTACAATGTATAGACAGAGTAGATATAATAGATATAGGTATAAAATATAGACATAATAGATATCGGTATAAAATATAGACATAATAAATATAGGTATAAAATATAGACATAATAGATATAATAGAAATAGATATAAAATATAGACATAATAGATATAATAGATATAGGTTTAAAATGTAGACATAACTGGTATAAAAATATAGGTATGAAATATAGACATAATATATATATGTAGAAAATATACACATAATAGATATAATAGATATATGTATAAGATATAGACAGAATAGATATAATAGATGAAGGTATAAAATATAGATATAATAGATATAATAGATATAGGTATTAAATACAGACATAATAGATATAATATATATAAGAATAAAATACAGAAATAATGGAAAAGGTATAAAATATAGACAAAATAGATATAAAAGATATAGGTATAAAATATAGACATAGTAGATATTAGATATAGGTATTAAATATAGACACAGATATAATAGATAAAGGTATAAAATATAAACATAATAGATATAATAGAGATGGGTATAACATATAGACGTAATAGATATAATAGATATAGGTGTAAAATATAGACATAGTAGATATAATACAAATAGGTATACAATATACACATAATAGATATAATAGATATAGGGATAAAATATAGACAGATATAATAGATATAGATATAAAATATAGACATAATAGATATAATAGGTTTATGTATGAAATATAGACATAATAGATATAATAGATATATTTATAAGATGTAGACATAATAGATACAATAGATATAGGTATAAAATATAGACATAATCGAAAGAATAGATATAGGTATAAAATATAGACATAATAGACATAACAGATATAGGTATAAAATAAGGACATAATCGATATAATAGATATATGTATAAGATATAGACATAATCGATATAATAGATATAGGCATATAATATAGACATAGTAGATATAATAGAAATAGGTATACAATATACACATAATAGATATAATAGATATAGGAATAAAATATAGACATGATTGAAATAGGTGTGAAATATAGACAAAACAGATATAAAAGATATAGGTATAAAATATAGACCTAATAGATATAAAAAATATAGGTATAAAATATAGACATAATTGATATAATAGATATAGGTATAAAATATAGACATAATAGATATAATAAATATAGGTCTAAAATATAGATATGATAAATATAATAGATATAGGTACAAAATATAGACATAATACATATAGGTATAAAATATAGACATAATAGATATAATATTTACAGTATGAATATATAAACATAAAAGATATAGGTAGAAAATATAGACACAATATATATAGTAGATATAGGTATAAAATGTAGACATAATAGATATAATAGATAGGTATAAAATGTAGATACAGTAGATATAATAGATATCGGTATAAAATATAAATATAATAGATATTATAGATATAGTTATAAAATATATATATAATAGGTATAATAGATATAATAGATATTGCCATAAAATACAGATATAATAGACAGAATAATATAGGTATAAAGTATAGATGTAATACATATAATAGATACAGGTATAAAATATAGACAAAACAGATATAATAGATATAGATATAACAGATAGACATAATAGATAGGGGTAGAAAATATAGACATATTATATAACAGATATAGGTATAAAATATGGACATAATAGATATAATATATATAGATATAAAATATAGACATAATAGATATAATAGTTTTAGTTATAAAATATAAAAATAATAGATATAGGTATAAAATATAGACATAATAGATTTAATAGATATAGTTATAAAATAAAGACATAATAGATATAATAGATATAGGTATAAAATATAGACATAATAGATATAATGGATATCGGTATGAAATATAGACATAATACATATCGGTATAAAATGTAGATATAATAGATATAGGTATAAAATACAGACATAGATATAATAGATATAGGTATAAAATATAAACATACTAGATATAATAGAGATGCGTACAAAATATAGACGTAATAGATATAACAGATATAGTGTAAAATATAGACATAGTAGATATAATAGATATAGGAATAAAATATAGACATAATAGATATAATAGATATCGGTATAAAATAGAGACGTAATAGATATGGGTATAAAGTAAAGACATAATAGATATAATAGAAATAGGGTATAAAATATAGACATAAAATATATAATAGATATAGATATCAAATATAGACATAATAATTATAATAGATATAGGAATAAAATATAGACATAATAGATATAGGTATAAAATATAGACATAATGTTTATAATAGATATAGGTATGAAATATAGACATAATAGATATAATAGGTATAGGTATAAAATACAGACATAATAGATATAATAGATATACATATAAAATATAGACATAACAGATATAGGTATAAAATATAGACATTATAGATATAATATAGGTATAAAATACAGACATAATAGATATAATAGATATAGTATAAAATATAGACATAATAGATGTATTCCATATAGGTATAAAATATAGACATAATAGATATAGGTATAAAATATAAACATAATAGATATAATAACTATAGGTCTTAAATATAGACATAATAAATATGATAGATATAGGTACAAAATATAGACATAACACATATAGGCATAAATATAGACATAATAGATATAATACGTATAGTAATAAAATATATACATAATAGATATAGGTATAAAATATAGACACATTATATATAATAGATATAGGTATAAAATATAGACATAATAGATATAGTTATAAAAATAAACATAATGGATATAATAGATAAAGGTATCCAATATAGACCTAATAATTATAATATAGTTATAATATATAGACATAATAGGTATAGGCATAAAATAGAGACATAATGTTCATAACAGATATAGGTATAAATACAGACATAATAGATACAATAGGTATAGGTATAAAATATAGACATAATAGATATAATAGATATATGTATAAGATATAGACACAATAGATATAATAGATATAGGTATAAAATATAGACATGATAGATATAATAGATATATGTCTAATATATAGATATAATCGATATAACAGATGTAGGTATAAAATAGAGACATAATAGATATAATAAATATAGGTATAAAATATAGACATAAGATATAATATATATAGGTATAAAATATAGACATAAGATATAATATATATAGGTATAAAATATAGACATAATAGATATTGGTATAAAATATAGACAAATAGATATAATAGAAATAGGTATAAAATACAGACATAATAGATATAATAGATATAGGTATCAAATATAATCATAACAATTATATAGATATATGTATAAAATATAGACATAATATATATAGGTATAAAATATAGAAAAATAGATATAGGTATAAAATATAGAAATAGATATAAGAGATATAGGTATAAAATATTAACATAATAGATATAATAGAGATGGGTATAAAATATAGAACCTAATAGATATAATAGATATACTTGTAAAATATAGACATAGTAGATATAATAGATATATGTATAAATATAGACATAATGGATATAATAGATATAGGTATAAAATAGAATAATAGATATAATATATATAGGTATAAAATATAGACATAATAGACATAGGTATTAAATACAGACATAATAGATATAATAAAAACAGCTATAAAATATAGACATAATTGATATAGGTATAAAATACAGACATAATAGATTTAATAGATATATTTACAAAATATAGACATAATAGATATAATAGATATAGTATAAAACATAGACATAGTAGCTATAATAGATATAGGAATAAAATATAGACATTAATCGCAATAATAGATAAAGGTTTAAAATATGGACATAATAGAAATAATACATATAGGTATAAAATATAGACATAATAGTTTTAATAGATATAGGTATAAAATCTTAATACACTAGATATAATAGATTAGGTATAAAATACATACATAGTAGCTATAATAGATTATTGGTATAAATATAGACATAATAGATTTAGTAGATCTAGATATAAAATACAGACTAAGAGATATAATGGATATACGTGTTAAAATATAGACATAATAGATATAATGCTATAGATTTAAAATATCGACAAAATAGATATAGGTACACAATATAGACATAATAGATATAATAGATATGGCATAAATATAGATATAGATATAATAGATATAGGTATATATAGACATAATAGATATAG
>NW_022143353.1:0-16223 GCF_007565055.1 Rhinopithecus roxellana
ATCAGGGTAGGCTTCCACCCTTTAGCACAGAGCTTAGTGTTCCAAAGGCCATGAGGGGTTTTAGAACCTGGACCCCAGACATCTTCCAAGACTCTTTACATTATGTCAGACATGCAAGCCCTGCCTGAGCTTCTCCCAACACTCAGCTTTTCTCCCAACACACTGGCCAAAGTAATTCTCATAGCCATGCCCAATTTAAAGAAGGGAAGAAAAGTGTAATTCTACCCCATGCCCATAACATAGAAAGCAGGTAATATTTAATGAGCAGCACTAATAACTAGCACACGCTCAAAATGCCAAACTAAGGTGATTTTGACTATTCATGTATGGCATGAAGATCCATAACTGGGAGTCATTTGTAATTTTGCTGAGGCATAAATTTTAATCACCCATGTTAATGAGGATGAGGCTGGTTGGAAGAAGTACAAAAGCAAGTTCTTACCTGTGAGTGAGCCTAGATAACTACTCAGCATCCACATCAATCATATCACATTGCAACTTTGTTTTGACAGAGCAGGAGCATCGCCATCTTGGACAAGCCCCTCATTCTAAAGTTCACCTTAATTAAAAAAACTGCCTAAATCCAAAGGGCATCAGTCTAATGACTAAGGTCAGCATGACCATAAACCACAAATAACATCTCTAACCAGAAACATTCCAAACTCCTCCCGACCAGAGACATGCTAGTCCCGAGATAACCCTACTCCAGCTGGGAAGATGCCAGTCTCGAGGTGACACCCCTCTGGCCAGAAAGATGCCTGTCCCAAGGTAAACTCCCCTCCTCCCAGAGACATTCCAACCCCACCATAAAACTTCTCCCTCAAATAGGAACATTGCAAGCTTCTGATAAGCCCCCTCACCCTAAAACCAATATATAGTCTCAGTCTGTAAGAGAAAGCACTCCTGACCAAAATTGGTCTATCGACCAAGGCAAATGTTAATATTGGCTCCTATTCTCAGCCATAATCCTGCTCCATTCCTAAAATGCAGAGTGATTAAGATGCATACTGACAGGGAATCCAGTAAGTCCAATGTGTCAGAGAGGTATTCACCCATCAAAGTGGTCTGAACGCTGTGAAACTCTTCATTCCAAATTGTTAAAGAGTACGACATGGGAAAGAACACTGGATTTGGAGCCAAACACTTACTGTCTGAATAATCTGAGGCATGACATTGAACCATTTTTAGCCTTACTGTCTTCATTAGTAAAATGAGGTTAATTACAACCTGGCAGATCATTTCTCTCTTCCTCACTATACTTTGTTCCTTCTACCTCTCACTACTGTTGAAATTATGCTATGAGAAGTTGTCAAATTTAGCAAAGAAAAGAGTTCGTGTCTCCATTATGATGAATCAGAAATACCTCTGCCTCTTTCTGTAAAAGGAGGCACAAGCCATAAAGATCTACCTTTCCCTCTCAGCAGAGACCAGAATAGAGGACTTCATGTCCCTGATTCCAGGGGGAAATCTGAACCCTCAGGAGTGGAAGGGAGAAAAGGAGATTAAAGACAGCAGAAGCCTCTGAATTATCTCCTAGAGTAGACTTTATGTAGACTGAAGGATAGTTCAATGAGGAAAGTAAAAAGCTGTTATATATCACCTTCTGTATTTTCCTCCTGGTAATGGGCTATACCTGCATACCAGTCTGGACATTCTTTGACAATGGTTACAATAATTACAATATAACACTATCACTAAAGGTAGCTATAAATAAATAGGTGCTCAAAATCTGAAGTGTTTTATTTAAATTTTCAGGATTATACTTGTGGCCTCCTGGATTACAGTTTATGTCACTGTAGAATTCCTCCAGAGAGCAACTGATTAGGAACACATTTTGCAGTCCTTTATCTTGCTGTATCCAGAACCACTGCTTACAGTTTTCATGTCCTGAGCCTGTCTCCCATCCACTTTATCAGAGACTCCCTAACACACTTTTGAAAAATGAGTTACTCCATGCATGTACAAAGGCATGCCAGGTAGAGAAAAGTTTTCCAACCAAAACTAATTCTTAGTGCTAGAGGTGGAAGAGTTCATATAGGTCACTAGCATGTTGTTATCCAATAGAACTTTCCACATTGATGGACATGTTCTATATCTGCACTGTCCTGCACAGATGTGCCACTAGACATGTAAACTACTGAGCACTTGAAATGTGGCAGCTAGAGAAACCAAAATTTTAATTGGATATAATGAAGTAATTTTAATTTGAATCTAAATAGTCACATAAGCCTGACATTCACTGTACTGGATAATTCAGATTTATGGCAGTTTCTTGACCTGAGGCCTATAGATCCTCTAGTATCCAAAAATAACCTTCAGAGATGCATAAAACTGCCAAAATTGTAGATGAAATGTTGAGTATGCAAAACAATACTACTTGTCTTTCAATGATATATAACTACCCAAGAGCAAGTATTAAATAAAATAGTGGGTATCTATGGGGAGGATAGTATAGGGGTAGGAGTGGAAACGGGGATGGGAAGTGAAGATTAAAATATAATAAATACAAGGGTAGTTTTACACAGACCTAAAAGTGATAGTGGTGCACAACAAGAAATAAATTAAGAGAATAGTAACTCAACTTCTCATATCCAAGACACTAAAAAATAAAGGAACACATATTTGTATAGGTTAGGTGTTTTCAAAGTCAGTCTTAGCTGTCATCAAATTCTCAGTGGGAAGTTGGTTGAGCCCAGGAGTTTGAGGTCAGCCTGGCAACATAGTAGACCCTGTCTCTAGCGAAAGAAAGAAAGAAGAAAGAAAGAAAGAAAGAAAGAAAAGAAAGAAAGAAGAAAGAAAGAAAGAAAAAAGAAAAGAAAGAAAGAAAGAAGAAAGAAAGAAAGAAGAAAAGAAAAAAGAAAGAAAGAAAGAAAGAGAAAGAAGAAGAAAGAAAGAAAGAAAGAAAGAAAGAAAGGAGGAGGGAGGAGGAGGGAGGAGGGAGGGAGGAGGGAGGGAAGGAAGGAAGGAAAGGAAGGAAGGAAGGAAAAGAAAGAAAGGAAAAACAGCTGTATGTGGTGGCATACACCTGTAGTTTCAGTACTCACTACTCGGGAGGCTGAGGTGGGAGGATCACTTGAGCCCAGAAGGTCAAGGCTGCAGTGAGCTGTGATCATGCCCCTGCAGTCCAACCTGGAAGACAGAGTGAGACCTTGTCTCAAAAAGAAAAAAAAGTCTCAGTGGAATCCAAGACTGCAACTAACATCTGAAGAATCACCAACATAAATCTATTCTCTAGCCTCAGAAACAAAAGGGATGGGAATGGGTGTGGGTTGGATTAAATAATATAAAATCTGCACAGTTAAGATTGGCAGTTGGCTGGTTAACTGAGAAAGTGAATAATTTTATCTTAAAGTGGAAAAGCTTTAAAAAACAGTATCATATTACTTTGCATTTATCTTCCTTCCATAAATCAAAACCATACTGCACCTTCTGATTTATCATTTGTTTCTCTAGATGAAGCAAGAACATAAACATATTTCTGAAGCAATCTGAGTACAGAATCCTTCTAGATTTTCACAAGTGTCCCAAAATTTTATACTTAGCCCACATCTAACTCAAAGGCAATTTTTTTTTCAATTTAACTTAATGAGTTTTTTTCAAAAGCAAGAAAGTAGAGTTCATAAAAACATCCTCTCTCTCCTCTCAAATGTCACCAGTTGTGGTGAGCAGAATCATGGTTCCCGAAAGATGTCCATGCCCTAATCCTTGGAACCTGTGAGCCTGTTACCTCACATGGCAGAAGAGACTTCTCAGTTATAATGAAGTTGGGAATCTTAACGTGAAGATACTATGCTAGATATCCAGCAGGCCCTATCACCGGGGCCCTTATAAAAGAGAAGTGGAGAGCCAGAGTGTAATTTAAAGATGCTATTGGAAGGACTGAAGATGGAGGTAGGGGCCAGCGACAAGCCAAGAAATGCAGGTGGCCTCTTGAAGTTGAAAAAAGAAAGGGGACAGATCTATCTCCCTTAGAGCTTCTGGAAGAATGCATCCCTCCCAACCATCTTGAGTTTTTAAAATTTTTTTAAAGATGGAGTCTCACTCTATCACCCAGGCTGGAGTGCAGTAGCATGAACATAACTCACTGCAGCCTTGAACTCCTAGGCTGAAGCAATCCTCGCACCTCAGCCTCCTGAGTAGCTGGGACCACAGGTATGAGCCACTGCACACGGCTCAACAACTCGATTTCAATCCAGTGAAGCCCATTTCAGACTCCAGGACTTCAGTAGATATAACATTTGTGTTGTTTTAAGCCACTAAGTTTGTGGTGCTTTGTTAAAGCAGCAACAGGAAACTAGTGTACCAGTTTACATAATAGGTGATTAAATCAAATGATTATAAATGCAACGAGCATAAACTGGTTTGGGAATTAATGCAAATTATCCTTGGGCAACATATAACTCAACTTTTGAGACCAGAAGTCTACCAATGAATAAGTGAAGTGTACTAGCAGTGATTATTCAGGATGCTGTGGGCATTAATTATCATGTTTTATGAAAAAATTGAGATTACTCACTAATCCAGCCAGCCAATCTCTTAATCCAGAAAAAGATCATTTATTTTCATGGCTAACTTTTATTGAGTCACTACCTGCCAGGGACTATGCTAATTATTTTTACAATGACTCTATAAATAGATACCATTATCAATTATATTTTACCAATGAGGAAACTTAAATTCAGAGTGATTAAATAACTTGTCTCACCACATAGTAAATGGCAGACTGACTAAGGAACACGTGAACTATGATCCACTAATGGGAAAGTTTAGGCTTTTAAGGCTCCTGCTGAACTTGAGTTTCTCTATGTCCCAGATGCTAACGGAAATGTTTCATTTCACAGATAAAAAGCTACAGCCGGGCGCAGTGGCTCATGCCTGTAATCCCAGCACTTTGGGAGGCTGAGGCAGGCAGATCACGAAGTCAGGAGTTCAAGACCAGCCTGGCCAACACGGTGAAACCTCCATCTCTACTAAAAATACAAAAAGTTAGCCAGGCATGGTGGTGGGCACCTGTAATCCCAGCTATTCAGGAGGCTGAAGCGGGAGAACTGCTTGAACCCAGGAGGCAGAGGTTGCAGTGAGTTGAGATTGCACATTGCACTCCAGCCCCGGGACAGTGTGAGACTCCATCTCAAAAAAAAAAAAAAAAAAAAAGGGCCAGGTGCGGTGGCTCAAGCCTGTAATCTCAGCACTTTGGGAGGCCGAGATGGGTGGATCACGAGTTCAGGAGATTGAGACCATCCTGGCTAACACGGTGAAACCCCGTCTCTACTAAAAATATAAAAAACTAGCCGGGCGAGGTGGCGGGCGGCTGTAGTCCCAGCTACTCGGGAGGCTGAGGCAGGAGAATGGCGGGAACCCAGGAGGCGGAGCTTGCAATGAGCTGAGATCCAGCCACTGCACTCTAGCCTGGGCGACAGAGGGAGACTCCGTCTCAAAAAAAAAAAAAAAAAAAAAGCCTACAATTAGTCTAATTCATCTTAACTCCAACACTGTAGTAGTCAAGATCACAGCAAGAAATAGAATAGCCATACTGGTTAATTGAGGGGGAGAGTTTAATAAAGGGCTTTTACAAAGATGCGTTTTTATACACACTCAGAAACACATCAAGGGAGTCATAACATAGTTTACTCCACCTCAGAGAAAGAGGAAAAATAAGATTTGTAACAATGACATGACATAGTGTAAAGAACATAGTTTGTGATAAGGAAGCATAAATCAAGAGGTATACAGATATTTCATGACTGGAAAAAAAAAGAAAAAGAAGTATAAAGACATTTATCTTTGGTGTATTTAGCATTGCGTGACATTACTATGCATTTACATTTAAGGCGTGATAAATATGTGGCCATGCAGTGATGCCTCTTTAGCCACTTAGTACCTGTGTGCTCCTGGATAAGTCACTTATCCACTTGCGAGCCTTTGATTCTTCATCTTAAATCACCTGCTACCATCTTCACACGGTTGCTTCAGGGATTAAATGAGATAAGGCATGTGGAAGTGCTTTATCATCTAAAGCACCCTTTACAGATGTAAGGGATTGCAATTACATGTGAAATAAGTGAAACGGATGATCAGCATGACCCACCACACTGTGAGACTAAAACAGTCTTACTCGGCGTTCTCTCTGAAGTGAGTAGAATTTTAGTTCATCAGAGAAATACCAGGTTTTGTTTAAAAACTTGCTGATATTAAAGGTTTGTCACCCAGGACCTCTCATCACTGCCTCTGACATCTGGGAAATGCAAATTGAGCACCATATAAAATATAACAAGATGATAAATTAAAGTCTGGGCAGGTTCCTTTGCAATTGCAACCTAACACTGCAACTGGTTCTTGTTAAAATGGTTTCATTAAATCCAGCTCTTCAATTCCCTCTTGCAATGTATAGTATTTAACTGTTGATATACAGTGGGACCACACATTTGTTATAAAAATAAAGTGCCAAAAATCACAAGCCTTTGGCCTTTGTGCTCTTTAATGTTTTAATCGAGTTCTTTGCATTTAATTTGTCATCTAGTCGTATTGATTCCTCATCGTCAGAATGATGAGGAATCAAAGACTCACAGAGAATAAGTAACTTGCCCAAGAACACACAGCTCTATCTAAGACAGTGACTACTAGCCTCAAGTGACTATTTGAATTCAAATTTGAATTACTTAAGATTATATAAAATTAGTGATAATGAGTATACTATTCAGACTTATTCTTTGATGAAGAGGTTTTTGTTTGACTCTATGATCTATCTGGTGAGCCAGAATACATGCTAACTGAATAGTGGAGAGAATTTTTAAAATTTTTCACCTTCCATACTTCTGAGCAAAATATTTGTTAAGCTCTGTAAAGGGGCAGAGGGCAGCAGATAAATGAACAACTGATGTGGAGGGTAATTCACAAAAAAATATGTAAATGATCAATAAATAGATGAAAAACTTCATCAGCTTCATGGGAAGACTTTGTTTTGTGAACCCAGAGAGCTTGGCACATAGAAGATGCTCAATCGTTGTGGACAAGATGAATAAACATTCCTAGTATTCAAATAAGTGCAACATAAAACCATAATTAGATGTCTTTATTCATCTAACAGAGAATCAAAATTTCAATGTTGCTTTTCATGATAAAATCTAATGTTGTCAAAGCGCAGGAGAAGACTTCAGGAACAATTTTATTTGGGGAATTATTTAGAGGGTGGTGGAGAAAAAGAAGAGAATTGAGAGAGGATACATGGGAGAGAGGAACACATAAAAGAAAGAGAGAAGGAAAAGAGGAGAGAAAGAGAGACAGAGACTTTGAATTCATCTATTTCAATTGTCTTACTTTACAAATGAAGGTGTCACTCATTTATTCAAGCTGGGACCAGTTCTTGCCCTCAAGGAGTTTACAGGCAAACAGATGAGACAGGCTCTGAACAGTTATTATAAGAAGAAGTATAGGGTGCTAGGGGGGAGCATAACAGGGGACCCAGACTCGTGTGCAGGCTCAGAATGAGCATGCCAGAAGAAGCAATGCTTCCGCTAAGAAATAAAAGAAAAGTGGAACTTAAACAGAGGAAGGCACACAAAGATTCGAACTTATAAAAAGTCACTGGTGGTACAACTAAAACCTCTAGGTGTTATTTAAAAAGAATAAATAAATCAATAAAAAGACTGTGAAATGTGGAGTGAAGAAGCTAGGAAACTTGGGACCCAAAGAACAACACTGCTGTAAGTTTCCTGAGTTTTAGTTTTGCCTCACATATCCCAGGCCAGGTACTAGAGAAGCTGGCAGCCTAAAAACAGCAACAAGCACAGACAAATTTTTGAAAAGAATGCTCTCTCCGGGCAAAAGACCAGGAAAGGAGCAGTCTTGCAAAGCAGAAATGTTTAGAAGGTAACCTCTGTACTCCAGCTAAATACCATAGAAAAAAACTGACTCACCATAACCCATACTGGCAAGGGCTGAGTGGCAAACCTAGACTTTCACCCTCACCAGGATGTAATGTGGGGGACGGCAGGGGGCCAATCCTCCTGCCAGGGTGTTGTCAGAGAACATATAGTAGAGAGTTGGAAATGTCATCCCACCAGGAGGTAATGAACCCCACTGGAGACTCTGAGAGGAGCCTGGACACCTGGCAGAAGGAGATACCTCTTTCCCACCCCACTGAGGTAGTTCCAGGAAAAGCCTAGTGAAGAGTTAAGACTTTCCCCAACCCCACACTGTCAGTGGAGGCCAGATGAGGAGCAATAATAAGACACCCCTATGCTTCCTAGGGTGATATCAGGGGAGTCTAATGGGAAACCAGAACTCCCACTCCCATCGAGTGGTAAAAGGAGAACCCACTGCCTCAGATGTCAACAGAGATTGGGAACCTTTATCTCCGCATCGCAGTAACAAGATATTGCTCACCCTTCCCCAGCTGGAGTAATGTCAGAATAACCCAGCTAAAACAGATCATTTAAATAAGATTCATAACATAATACCCAAAATATCCAAGTTTCAATAAAAATATCACTCATATCAAGAACCAGAAAGATCTCAACCTGAAAGAAAAAAGGCAAGCAATGGATGCCAACATTAAGATGACAGACACATTAGAATTATGTGGCAAACATTTTTAAGCAGCCATCACAAAAATGCTTTGGTAAGCAATTACAAACACACTTGAAACAAATGAAAGCAGAAAATCTGAGCAAAAAAACAGAAGCTATAAACAGCCAAATGGAAAATTTAGAACTGAAAAAAATAGCCAAAATTTTTAAAAATGCAAGAGATGGGCTCAACAACAGAATGGGGAAAGGAAAGAATTGGTAAACTGGAAGATATAACAATAGAAATTACTCAATCTGAACAACAGAGAGAAAATAAACTGAAAGAAAAAAAAAAAAAAACAGAGCTTCAAGATCTGTGGGACTAAAACAAAAGATCTAACTCCTGTTATCATAATTCCAGGAGAGAAGAAAAAGGGTGAGGCTCTATGAGTGAATACTCAAAGAAACAATAGCTGAAAACTTCCCAAATTTGGCAAAACACATACATTTACAGATTCAAGAAGATGAGTGATTCTAAACAGGCCAAACCCAAAGAAATGCATATCGAAACACATCATAGTCAAACTTCAAAAAAAGTAAAGACAAAGAAAAAAAAATTTTTAAACTGTGAGAGGAAAACATCACTTTTCCTATAAGGGAAAACCAGTGGATTTATCATCAGAAACCATGGAGGCTACAGGAAGTGGCAAATTTTCAAGTGCTGAAAGAAAAGAATTGTCAACCAGAATCCTAAATATCCAGTAAAAATATCCTTCAGGAGTTAAGGGGAAATCAAGACACTTTCAGATGATGAAAACCTGAAAAAATTAGTCACCAGCAGACTACCCTAAAAGAATGACTAAAGTAGATTCTCTAAACATAAAAGCAATTTAAACACGAAATTTTGGGGGAGCTGGCTGTGGTGGCTTACGCCTGTAATCCCAGCACTTTGGAAGGCCGAGGCGGGTGAATCATGAGCTCAGGAATTCGAGACCACCCTGGCCAACAAGGTGAAACCCCATCTCTACTAAAAATACAAAAACTTAGTCGGGGCCGGGCGCGGTGACTCAAGCCTGTAATCCCAGCACTTTGGGAGGCCGAGATGGGCGGATCACGAGGTCAGAAGATCGAGACCATCCTGGCTAACACGGTGAAATCCCGTCTCTACAAAAAAATACAAAAAACTAGCCGGGCGAGGTGGCGGGCGCCTGTAGTCCCAGCTACTCGGGTGGCTGAGGCAGGAGAATGGCATAAACCCGGGAGGCGAAGCTTGCAGTGAGCTGAGATCTGGCCACTGCACTCCAGCCTGGGCAACAGGGAGACTCCATCTCAAAAAAAAAAAAAAAATGCAAAAACTTAGCTGGGCGTGGTGGCGGGCGCCTGTAAACCCAGCTACTAGGGAGGGTGAGGCAGGAAAATCACTTGAACCTGGGAGGCAGAGGCTGCAGTGAGCGGAGATTGCAACACTGCACTCCAGCCTGGGCAACAGTGTGAGACTCCATCTCAAAAAACAAAAAGAAATTTTGGAACATCAACAAGAACGAAAGAATAAGGTGAGCAAAATATGAATAAATATAATAACATTTCTTTCTCCTCTTAAGTCTTCTAAATTATGTTTAAAATTGTAGAAAAAAAGTTACAACATTCTCTGATGTGGTCCCAGATGAATGTACAAGAAATATTAAAATAATTGATTATAAACAGGAGAGGGTAGTAATGCAAAGGGAAGTAAGGTTTCTACATCTCACCGGGAGTGATAAAACGACCATATCAATAGGTTTTTAAAGTTATGTATGTATAATGTAATATATAGAGCAACCACCTATTTTTTTTAAAAAAAACTGTACAAAACAGTTTACTCAAAAACACTACATAAATTAATCAAAGAAATTCTAAAATGCATCCAAATGCCTAAAGAAAGTTTTTTAAAAAGAAAACAAAGAAACAAAAAATAGGACAAACAGAAATAGAAAAATAAATAAAAACATAAGCCCTATGTCAGTAATTACATTAAATATAAATGGCCAAAATACAAAAATTAAAAGTCAGAAACTGGAAGAGTGGCTTAAAAACCATGACTCAACCATATGCTATTAACAAGAAACTCACATCAAATATAATCACACAGGCAGGTTGAAAGTAAAAAGATTTAAATATATATATCACACAAACACTAATAAAGGAAGTAGGAGTGGCTATATTAATACAGTTAAAGTAGATTTAGTGCAAAGAAAAGTACTAGGCAGAGAGTCATTATATAATAATAAAAGGATTTATAAATATACATACATAGCAATCCTAAATGTGTATGCACCAAACAACAGAGCTGCAAAATATGTGCAGCAAAAATTTATAGAACTGAAAGGAGAAATAGAGAAATAATTATAGGAGGTGACTACAATGACATTCTCTCAATAATTGGTACAACGAGATAGAACATCAGCTAGGAAATAGAAGAATTCAGTAACACTATTAAAAACATCTAACTAGCATTTATAAAACATTTTACCCAACAACATCAGAATAAACATTCAAGTCCCCATCATATATATATATATATATATATATATATATATATATATATATTTTTTTTTTTTTTTTTCTGGCTACATCCTAAGCCAGAAAACAAAGCTCAACAAACTTAAAGACTTGAAATAATACAGAGTTTTTTCTAACTCAGTAGAATCAAACCAGAAATCAGTAACAGAAATACAGTTGGAAAATTTCCAAACACTTGGAAATTAAACAACACACTTCTCAAAAATCTAGGAGCCAAAGAAGTCTCAAGGGATACGAAAAAAAAATGAACTAAATTTAAAAGAAAAAATACCATATCATAACGTGTGGAACAGAATTAAAGCAGTCAGAAAGAGAATTTATAGCACTATATGCATACGTTATAAAAGAAAAAGTCTCAAAACAATCTAAGTTCCCAACTCAAGATCTAGAAAAAGAAGAGAAAAATAAGCCCAAAGCAAGCAGAAGACAGAAATAATAAAGAGCAGAAATCAATGAGACATAGCAGAAAAGTCACACAGAAATAAAACTAAGAACTGCTTATTTGAAAAGATCAATAAAATTAAATTTCTAGCAAGACTGACAAAGAACAAAGACAGAAGATACAAATTACCAATATCAGGAATAAAATGGGATATCACTAAAGACCAGGCAGATCCAAATGGATAATAAGGAAGTACTATTTGACCAAAACTTGACAACTTAGATGAAATTGACCAATTTCTCAAAAAATTACAAATTACCACAACTTATCCAATATGAAATAGAACATTTGAATAGCCCTTTCAAGCATTAAGAAAATTAGGGGGCGGGGCCAAAACGGCCCGCCGACTAGAAACTGGGGTGATCATAGGTTCCCATGCAAAAGAACCATAAGGGCCTGGGCGCAGTGTCTCACACCTGTAATCCTAGTGAGAGGTGACAATGTGCTAGCAGACCTCACTCTTTCAGCGCCTCCTCAGCCTCCAGCCTCCGCTGTCCACTCTGGCCGCACTTGAGGAGCCCTTCAGCCCGCCACGGCACCACGGCACCACGGCACCAGGGAGCCCCTCTCTGGGCTGGCTGAGGCCAGAACCCCCTCCCTCTGCTTGCTGGGAGATGTGGAGCAAGAGCGGGAACCGGGCCTGCACGGGCAGGAACCAGGGCTGTGCGCGGCGCTCGCGGGCCAGCGTGAGTTCCCGCGGGCACCGGCGCGGACTCTGCGGACCCGGCACATGGAGCGGCTGGCCGGCACCGCAGGCCCAGGGCAGTGAGGGGCTTAGCACCCGGGCCAGCAGCTGCCAAGGTTGCGCCGGGTCCCCCAGCAGTGCCGGCCCGCCGGCGCCACATTCAACTTCTGGCCAGGCTTTACAGGAATTGGGACCTGCAGCCCGCCATGACTGACTCCAGGCATGTGGTGGGCTCCCGCATGGCCTGAGCCTCCCCGAGGGGCTCCGCCCCTTGCTCCGTGGCCCTGGTCCCATCGACAGCCCAGGGGCTGAGGAGTGCAGGTGCTGCTGGGGACTGGCAGCAGCTCTGCCTGCAGCCCTAGTGCAGGATCCACTGGGTGAAGCCAGCTGGGCTCCTGAACTGGATGGGGACTTGAAGAACTTTTATATCTAAGAGGAGGATCCTATGTGCACCAATTAGCACTCTGTGTCTAGCTCAGGGTTTGTAAATACACCAGTCAGCACCCTGTGTCTAGCTCAGGGTTTGTGAATCCACCAATTGGTACTCTGTATCTAGCTAAACTAGTGGAGACTTGGAGGACTAGCACTCTGTGACTCTGTGTCTAGCTCAAGGATTGTAAATGTACCAATCAGCACTCTGTCAAATCGGACCAATCAGCTCTCTGTAAAGTGGACCAATCAGCTCTCTGTAAAATGGACCAATCAGCAGGATGTGGGTGGGGCCAGATAAGGAAATTAAAGCAGGCTGCCCACCCCAGCAGTGGCAACCTACTCTGGTACTCTTCCACACTGTGGAAGCTTTGTTGTATCCCTCTTTGCAATAAATCTTGCTGCTGCTCACTCTTTGGGTCCACGCTGCCTTAATGAGCTGTAACACTGCGAAGGTCTGCAGCTTCACTTCTGAAGTCAGCGAGACCACGAACCCACCGGGAAGAATGAACAGCTACAGACGTGCTGCCTTTAAGAGCTGTAACACTCACCACAAAGGTCTGCAGCTTTACTCCTGACAGCGAGACCACGAACCCACCAGAAGGAAGAAGCTCCAGACACATCTGAACGTCTGAAGGAACAAACTACAGACACACTATCTTTAAGAGCTGTAACACTCACAGCAAGGGTCCGCGGCTTCGTTCTTGAAATCAGTGAGACCAAGAACCCACCAATTCTGGACACAACACCACAGAAATATAAACTACCATCAGAGAATACTAAAAACACCTCTATGCAAATAAACTAGAAAATCTAGAAGATATGGATACATTTCTGGACACATATGCTCTCCCAAGACTAAATCAGGAAGAAGTTGAATCCCTGAATAGACCAATAACAAGTTCTGAAATGGAGGCAGTAACAAATAGCCTACTAACCAAAAAAAGCCCAGAACCAGATCAATTTACAGCCAAATTCTACCAGAGGTACAAAGAGGAGCTGGCACCATTCCTTCCTTCTGAAACTATTCCGAACAATCAAAAAGGACGGACTCCTCCCTAACTCATTTCATGAAGCCAGCATCATCCTGATACCAAAACTGGGAAGAGATACAATGAAAAAAGAAAACTTCAAGCCAATATCTCTGATAAACATCAATGCAAAAATCCTCAGTAAAATACTGGCAAACCAAATCCAGCAGCACATCAAAAAACTTATCCACCATGATCAAGTGGGCTTCATTCCTGGGGTGCAAGGCTGGCTTAACATCCTTTATTGATGTCAATAATATTACCAAGGCTGCCAAATCAATAAACGAAATCCATCACATAAACAGAACCAAAGACAAAAATCACGATTATCTCAGTAGATGCAGAAAAAGCCTTTGATAAAATTCAACATCCCTTCATGTTAAAAACTCTCAATAAACTAGGTATTGATGGAACATATCTCAAAATAATAGCCATTTATGACAAACTCATAGCCAATATCATATTGAATGGGCAAAAGCTAGAAGCATTCCCTTCAAAAACCAGTAAAGACAAGGATGCCCTCTCTCACCACTCCTATTCAACATAGTATTGGAAATTCTGGCCAGGGCAATCTGGCAAGAGAAAGAAATAAAGCGTATTCAAATAGGAAGAGAGGAAGTCAAATTGTCTCTGTTTGCAGACAACATGATTTTATATTTAGCAAACCCATCATCTCAGCCCAAAAACTCCTTAAACTGATAAGCAACTTCAGCAGAGACTCAGGGTACAAAATAAATGTGCAAAAATCGCAAGCATTCCTTTACATTAACAATAGACAGCCACTCCCATTCACAAGTGCTACAAAGAGAATAAAATACCTAGGAATACAGCTAACAAGGGATGTGAAGAACCTCTTCAAGGAGAACTACAAACCACTGCTCAAGGATATAAGAGAGGACAAAAACAAATGAAGAAATATTTCATCCTCATGGATAGGAAGAATCAATGTCTTGAAAATGGCCATACTGCCCAAAGTAATTTATAGATTCATTGCTATTCCCATCAAACTACCATTGACATTCTTCACAGAATTAGAAAACACTACTTTAAATTTCATATAGAATCAAAGAAAACCCTGTATGGCCAAGACAATCCTAAGCAAAAAGAACAAAGCTGGAGGCAACATGCTACCTGACTTCAAACTATACTACAAGACGACAGTATCCAAAACAGCATGGCTCTGGTACCAAAACAGATGTACAGACCAATGGAACAGAACAGAGACCTCAGAAATAACACCACACATCTACAACCATCTGACCTTTGACAAACCTGACAAAAACAAGCAATGGGGAAAAGATCTCCTTTTTAATAAATGGTACTGGGAAAACTGGCTAGCCATATGCAGAAAACAGAAACTGGACCCCTTCCTTACACCTTATACAAAAATTACCTCAAGATGGATTGAAGGCTTAAATGTAAAACCCCAAACCAGAAAAACTCCAGAAGAAAACCTAGACAATACCATTTAGAACATAGGCATGGGCAAAGACTTCATGACAAAAACACCAAAATCAATTGCAACAAAAGCAAAATTGACAAATGGGATCTAATTAAACTAAAGAGCTTCTGCACAGCAAAATAAACTATCATCAGAGTGAACAAGCAACCTGCAAAATGGGAGAAAATTTTTGCAATCTACCCATCTGACAAAGGTCTAATAACTAGAATTTACAAGGAACTTAAACAAATTTACAAGAAAAAAACAACCCCATCAAAAAGTAGGCAAAGGATAGGAACAGATCTTCTCAAAAGAAGACACTTATGCAGCCAACATACATAGAGAAAAAGCTATCACCACTGATCTTTAGAGAAATGCAAATCAAAACCACAGTGAGATACCATTTCACGCCAGTCAGAATGGTGACTATTAAAAAGTCAAGAAACAATAGATGCTGGCGAGGCTGTGGAGAAATAGGAACACTTTTACACTGTTGGTGGGAATGTAAGTTAGTTCAACCATTGTGGAAGACAGTATGGGGATTCCTCAAGGATCTAGAACCAGAAATACCACTTGACCCAGCATTCCATTACTGGTATATACCCAAAGGAATATAAATAATTCTACTATAAAGACACATGCACATGTATGTTTACTGCAGCACTGTTCACAATAGCAAAGTCATGGAAACCAACCCAAATGGCCTATCAATGATAGACTGGATAAAGAAAATGTGGTACATGTACACTATGAAATACTACACAGGCGTAAAAAGGAATGAGATCTTGTCCTTTGCAGAGACATGGTTGAAGCTGGAAGCCATCATTCTCAGCAAACTAACACAGCAACAGAAAACTAAACACCACATATTCTCACTCATAAGTGGCAGTTGAACAATGAGAATACATGGACACAGGGAGGGGAACAACACACAGGGTCTCTTGTGGAGTGGGAGGCAAGGGGAGGGAACTTAGAGAACAGGTTGATACATGCAGCAAACCACCATGGCACATGTATACCTATGTAACGAACCTGCACATTCTGCACACATATCCCAGAACTTAAAGTAAAATTTAAAAAATAAAATAAAATTTAAAAAAAGAAAAAAATTCAATTTATAATTTAAAAT